>NC_069001.1:36968004-36969048 GCF_001194135.2 Octopus bimaculoides
GGTTTGTTTTCTCGAGGCTTTAAAAAACTTAGGTACTGGGATCGGTTTGTTCGACTAAAACCCTCCAACGCGGTGCCCCAGCCTGGCCGCAGTGGAGTGATTGAAACGGGTAAAAGATAAAAAGAAACTTGTGTATGTATGTGTTTAGTATACCTGAACACTGTACACAATAAGCTCACCATTATCATTAATCATTACTATTATGTATTTCTCCACACAAAATTATTGGCACCGATTGCGGCCGAGGTTTACACACCATTATTATAATGTAAATCTTTCGAATGACAAATACTAACCGCAATGGTTTCAGAGCTTTTTTTAGGTTTCATTAAGGGAAACAAAAATAATTAAGAATAAAACATTTCTTAGCACGCATGGAAATACAACATAAAAATCGAAGATTATTTTTAATAAATAAATAATACATTTGGTATTCCATCAAGGTCTGTCTCTGGAAATATTCCATGAGATACTTAAATCATCGATTATTTTTTTTATTCTCTCTATCTCGTTGTGATACCAAAAATATTCTTTTAAGAGATGGGGCCCTTATAGTAATTAAGCGGGGTCAAATAATTCTATATTTATTTCTGGCAGCTAGTAAATCGCAATTAGAACTATCGAATCAATAAGGAAATATATCTTTACAATTACATGGTAAAAAAAAATGTGCCATTTTCCCATCCATCCATCCATCTCTTCGGGAAATAAAAGCTGTAAAGGGGCCAACACAAAATTACTCCAGCTGCCTCAAATAGCAACCAAATTCCTTCGATTTAATTCCCAATGAAGGGAAGGATACATTGGTTAAAATCGTCAGACACACTCTGAAGGGATTGTCATGGCTGGAATACTACTGAAGGATGAAGGCAAACCAGGAAAAATTACTATTTACTTCTACAACAAAACATCGACAATTGCTTGAAGTATGTGTGTATACATACATACATACATATACATACATACATACACATATATACATACATACATACAGACAATATGAGTTATATAATATATATATATATATATATATATATATATATA
>NC_069001.1:36969491-36970104 GCF_001194135.2 Octopus bimaculoides
ATATATGTAGTTCTGGAAGACTGAACTGTGGTTAGTACAGGTCAAAATATATAATTTAGAAAATACTGTCAGCAAAACAACGATTTCTAGAAATAATAATAAAAAAAAAACAGATGTATTTTATAGACAAGAGTTATTTCGCGATTCCTTGTTGTTATTGAGACACAGAGATCCGGGCTTTTGCGTAATGTTACACTAATATAACCATTATATTTACATACATATATGTGTATACGTGTGAATCTAACGCATCCTAGATTGCCTTGATAACATTGTGTTAGCATATAATTTCGGATATAAAAATTTGACTGTTATTTTATACCATTTTTTTAATGTATCTAAATATGTTGGCACAAAAGAAACAAACGATCGTCGGTGATCTATGGTGTTATCATCAATTAAAGATGTGATTGTCGCCATCCTTGTTCTTGTTGCCTTTATATAGACAGACAAATAGACAGATAGAAAGATAGATTTGGCCGGTTTATTTCTTAAGGGCATTATTTATATACTCTACTGCTCTATAACTTAGAGTGTGCTTCTCTTTTGGATTTATCATTTACTGACGATATATATATATATATATATATATATATATATATATATATATATA
>NC_069001.1:36970518-36972955 GCF_001194135.2 Octopus bimaculoides
ATATATATATATATATATATACACAGGCACGTTTTTATCTGTAATCAAAACAGATATAAGTGCTATCCGACAGTACATATAATCGTTTTCATATGTGTGTGTACGTGTGTAGTCATTTCATGGAAATTAATGATTCTACGATTTACCTTTTTATTTACTTTTTGGGGGAGTTTGGGTCTTTTTTTTTTTTTGTTTTTTACATATTTGATTTTGAAAACCTGAACTGCTTCTATTTAGTTTACTCCACCACAATATAAAAAACAACTTCCCAACCACGATATATCAAAATAAAAAAAAAGAGAATCAAATGTATTTTGTCGTGTATATTTTACCTGAATATCATTGTGGGTTAATTTCGAAGATCTGCCAGATATTTGTCCCAAGAGCTGTTGGTTGGTGTTAGCAGCAACAGAGGATCCATCCTTTCCCCTTGGACACATCATTACTTCTGCAGGTAAGCATGGGAACAACAACAAACTTCCACGTGACTTCCGTTGTTGAGCTTTAATAAATTTAAATATCTTCACGCTATCATCTGTTTCACCCAACAATTCTTTCCTTTGTATATATAAATATTAATTTTTCCACATTTTTTTCAGTTTATTAACCTTAGCAAAATAACGTAGCTTTAAAATCTCTTCTCGTTTTTCGTCCGGCATTTGTTCTGTGTTCTCGATTTTTGGTTATTATAGCTGTATTTCTTCACCTGACAATACTGCTTTCTGCCATCTCTCTTACCCTTTTACGACGCTTTGTAATGCACCATAAGTTTGTTGTGAGTGTGTGTGTCTAGACAAATATATATATATATATATATATATATGTATGTATGTGTGTGTATTATAGTTCCATTCGTATATCAGAGGCCTTATAGAGGAAATATGGTTCTTATAGCCTTTTGTGTACGCACCTTCTATCCACAATTCGATTTGTCAGCAATCCTTCGTTACTAGTAGACGACGCCGATCACCCACACAAGTTTCCCTTATGACATAGATAAAGAGGTTAGGCTAAACAAGAGCGTGAATGGCGTCGTCTACTAATACCGAAGGATTGGCGGTTTGACTTCCCAATTATCATGTCTTTGTAGAAGGTGTCCGCTGTTGTTTTAGTTCTGCATAGTCTGTCTTCAGTCACTGTTTGATTTCAAGGTTATATGCAGCGGCCTTAGTCAAAGTTAAGGTTACATGCGGTGAGGCGAGCTGCCAATGATGACAAGAACTTCGTGGTTAGTGACCCAGTCATTCCAAACGTCACAGGCTGGAAAATATAGTTCACTGCCAGGTCCCGATACTTTAGGGTTTTGTTCCATTTGGCTACAGTAGCAATGACTGTCCCATTTACCGCAGCATCCAGGATGTGGGAGGGAGCAAAAGAGTCACTGACTGTGGTACCCCAGATGAAGCACCTACCTCTAACCTGGAGACATAGAGCAAGACCTTCTGGTCTCTTTCCATCACTTCTACGCTATTAAGCGTGAAGTTGTAATAAAAGAAGCAGTTTAATAAAAAAAAAAAGTTGTATTAAATACAAAACATTATTGGAAAATATATTCTAAGTACCGTATTAATGTATATGTCATACTATTTTATATTTGAGTTTAACTGGAAAAAACTATCAACAGGAAAAAAAATTTGCAAAACAAAGACACACTATGTGGTAGTACGACACCACCAGATGACGCCAGTTGGCAGACTGATGCCTGGGGGTTACATAAAGTGGTTTCTAGCAGCAGAAGCCTGAACAACAATGGGCTTGTCCCACAGAGAATGTCTCCAGTTACTTTTGGGTACCCCCTCATATTTGCTTGGCCATTAGTTATTTGAAAAATAAGAAACTGCCAAATCTTGGAGAAGATTTTTCCTTGATTTGCTTGTCAAATGCTGAGATGTGTTCTGCTTGAATGCCACCAGAGCTCAGCAATTGCTTTGGCCTACTTGGCAAAAGGTGTGATGTCTATCCTCTATGGTGATCTCAAACCACTGCAAAGATGTTAACTTGTGAAAAGGGTGCAAATTTCAAGTATATCTAGGGATGATGGGACTATCTTGGGATGATTGGACTATCTTGAGATGATGGGACTGTAAGGGACGACCGTGCGAACTCAAAAAGGAGAAATGGTGACGAATGGAAAAACAGAGGACTCCTTTTATTTAAACGCGTCACACGGTCGAACACACAATAATATATATCAATAATGATATATATGATATGTTATACGACGATAACATAGATGACCAGTAATGAAAGACCACAACCGTATTAGATGAATAACAGAGATATTTATCGTAGCGTTAAAGATGTATGTCTGTGTGAGAGTGTGAATGCGACATATAAGAACATAATCAAAGACAGGCCGTCATACAAAGAAAAGTGTGTATGTGAGTGATACATGTGTGTATGAGAAATATTACAGCAGAGAAAAAGAGAGTCAATA
>NC_069001.1:36973508-36974565 GCF_001194135.2 Octopus bimaculoides
GTACACGGAACAGTCTCTGAGAGAAACTGGACCGAGACAAATTTGTGGGGTATGAGTTGATCTATTTATAGCGTTAAGGGGGCTCCAAGACGGTGATAGAAAAACGCTATCACGTGACCTTATTAAGGGCTGTGGTTGGTCAGTTTGCGTTCTGGCGGGAACGGTTCGAAGAAGTTGCCGATTCGAATAATGATCAGTCACGTGATGACAAGGAATGGGTTCTCTACTACGCTCGCATTTATTTATATTTAAATGAGAAGATTGTATGTAATGGCGATAGTAGTTTGTATCTAATGGCGGAAGTAGTTTCACTACAGGACATCTTGGGACCATCTTGGGATGATGGTCTGACTGGTGGTATGATTTCCTGGGAACTGATTGGTCCACAAGCAGAATGCACATGTGACACATGCATGCCTCAATTGTGCTTTACTCATGATAGAGAACTGGTAATTTAATAAGAGGAGTTCATATCCCTAGAGCTCACTGCATTTGTATGCTCCTGTTAAGTTCACAACCTGATTTCCAGTACACTTTGCAAATTGAAAGACATTTTTCCTACTCCTCTACATATTTATGACATTCTAACTAACCTAATTACCAGCAATAATAAAGTATTTTTAGACAAGATTGCAAGCTAACTTTGTGACCTGTTTGTTCAGCTTGATTTACTGAAAATTTGACAATGGAGTTTGAAATACACCAAATTATAATGATATAGGTGGACTGGAATGTGTAATTAATCACTGTAAGCAGCAGTCGATTGGCTGTTTCTGGAGTAACCCTAATCACCACAGGGAAAAGTTATGGCAATAAACCAGTGTGCTGTTCCAACAAGATTCATCTCTCCCCCCACCCCCACTAAACCTATATTTTCCAAACTGGGTTCCATGAAAAAAAATGTTGTGCTTTCTACAAAATAAAGTGTTTTTTAATAGAAGTTTATGACAGTTTGTTTTCTGAAAGAATAGTTAGTATCCATGATTTTTAAAGTTATTTGATATTGGTTACTTTATATACATATATATATTGTTATTTTTACTATATATATATATAT
>NC_069001.1:36975197-36981773 GCF_001194135.2 Octopus bimaculoides
ATATATATATATATATATATATATATAGTAAAAATAACAATAATCTTTGGGTGGAATTTATGTATTTTTATTATGCATCGCTATGTACATTTTTGCAAATCAATTGCAATTTGTGGAAATGCACATAGCAATCTATTAAAATATTTCTAAATCCTATCCAAGGATTTTTGTCATTATTACTATATTTATCCTACATTATATAGGTACTGCTTGATGCAACCCCAAAATACTGAATAAAAGAATATATATACCTGTGTGCATGTGTGTGTGTGTGTGTGTGTAAGAGTTGATGTAGGCACATAATTGTATTCTGATTAACATGATACATAACAACTATGAAGTATTTATTCATTCTTTATTCAATATGGTTGGTTCAGACATGAATATTTGATTGCTGTGGTTCATGCTCAAACCTACTAGACCATATCGACAATGAATAATTTCAATGATGGTTGGTTTCTCACAACTCTGTGAGCCTTCCAGCACATAGATGACTTGGATAAACATCATCATCGTCGTTGTCGTCATCGTTGTTGTCGGTTATCATCTTTATCATCATCACCACCACCACGACCACCACCACGACCACCACCATCTTTATCATCATCTTCATCATCACCTTTATCGTCATCATCAACATCATCATCATCATCATGTTTGTTTAGCATCCACTTTTCTATGCTTGCTTGGGTTGGACAAAGTTTTTTTTCTGTGCGTGAGAAGACCCGGCAAGCCAAGTAAGATCGTTGCCAGTGCCCCTGGACTGGCTCTTGTGTGGGTGGCACATAAGATGCACCATTTTGAGCGTGGCCGTTGCCAGTACCGCCTGACTGGCTTCTGTAGGATTTTCGAGCGAGATCGTTGCCAGTGCCCCTGGACTGGCTTGTGCGGGTGACACATAAAAGACACCATTTCGAGCGTGGCCGTTGCCAGTATCGCCTGACTGGCCTTCGTGCAGGTGACACGTAAAAGCACCTACTACACTCTCTGAGTGGTTGGCATTAGGAAGGGCATCCAGCTGTAGAAACTCTGCCAAATTTAGATTGGAGCCTGGTGTTGCCATCCGGTTTCACCAGTCCTCAGTCAAGTCGTCCAATCCATGCTAGCATGGAAAGCGGACGTTAAACGATGATGATGATGTTTAGGTAAATTTTCTACGGCTGGATGCCCTTCCTGTTGCCAACCCTCCTCCCCCCCCATTTCCAAGTCAGGTAATATTTCCCCCATGGCCAGGTATATTTTCGCAGACTACTGGAGATGACTAACACTGCTTGTAAGATAGTAACAACCATTTCACAACTATTACACAATGTCAAGACAAAGAGACATACATACACACACACATATATATACATATATACATACAGACAGACAAGCAGAAAGACAGACAGCAGACAAATTAATGACAAGCAAAAAAAGATGTGTATTCATATTTTTAACACATTCTTGTACACCAAAATGTGAAAAGCATTTCATTTGCTGCCGGCATCTGTCTCAGAGAAAAGTTTGGTCTAAGGCATCACATTATATCAACTCTGGAAGAGTGAAAGGCAAAAGTCAGTCTTTGAAGTCCCAATGCAACGACATTTAATTAAATACTGAAAGGCATTTTGTCTGTTGTTCTACCAATTGTGCCAGAGTAGATGGCCTCTGTATATGCACCACCACCACCATTACCACCACTGCTACCACCAGCCTTTAACTTTAGTTTCTTAAATTAAGTAATTAGCTCTAGAAACTAATTAACTAAAAGTACAGTTTGTACTTCTCTTTCTCTATATTACTGACCTACTTACCATCACTTTTCACAACACACACAAACACACACACACATTCTTATGTGGGTGATACTAGTTTTTACTTGCCCCACCCCCATCAACTAACTTCGTTATGAACATCCACCCATGGGGACACAACAGCTAAACAATAAGAGCTGTTACAGCTCCCTTCCTATCCTTATTTAACTCCCATTATAATCTTATTATTTAAGGTGTAGCTGTGGCTGTGTGGTAAGAAATTTGCTTCTCAACCACATGGTTTCGAGTCCAGTCCCACTCTGTGGTACTTGCACAAGTGTCTTCTACCATAACCTCAGATTATTTATATTTTTACTAAATTCTAAATTATTTTCGGTATTTTCAATTCAGTAGAAATATGATAACAAAAGACTATTAAATTGGAATTTGAGGGCTGAGGGCAATTTGGCAGCTATATTTGTAGGAAAAAAATAATGAGACAAAGACATCTTTGCAGTCAGTTATAATTCACCATGGGGTTGGACATGTTTAGAAAGTTTAGAAAATCTTAACCCTTTTTGATATCAACTTGCCTGAGACTGCTTCTGGTTCTACAATACAAACATCCTGCTTTAAAATGATGTTGAAGTGGGAAACCTAGGAAAACTTGGGACAAAGTACTGAAGGATGATCTCAAGACAGTGAACCTTTCAGACAAGCTGACAAAGGATTGAGATGTTTGGTGCCTTGCTGTACTCAAGAAGACAACCCATACTCCACAGCAGAAATGTTAAGACTGCCCCACCTTGTGAAGAGGAGTGGCCTGCAAGAGCCCTGTGCCAGTGCCATGTAAAAAGCACCCAGCACACTCTGTAAATATGTTGACATTAGGAAGGGCATCCAGCCATAGAAACCATGCCAAAAAGGACAATTGGGGCCTGGTGCAGCTCTGATCAAACCACCCAAACCATGCCAGCATGGAAAACAGACATTAAATGATGATGATGTAGCAAGATTCAAAAGCAAGTCATCAAATTATGAAGTTATGACAAAACATAAAGTCATTACACAACAATGGTTTGTTCACCTGAGAGGCCAGTTTATCAGCCAAGCAACAGCCAGACATCACATGATAGATCAATCTAGATCCTTCTGGAACTTTTCCCTACAAGCATTATAGTGCCAATTTAAACTCTCTGACACGAATATTTTGACACAGAAAGCCCTAAATATAAGTCTTATAAATATGAAAGAAATCCTTGTATACAGTGCTCAGGTGCACTACACATAAGAAAAAGCAAAAAAAAAAAAGTATATATCAGATGTACTGTTGGCGGATTTCAGGAAACATGGAAGTTTTGAAGGATGTAGTGTCTCGACAGTAGTATTAGTTTATTCCATGCTTCAACAATTCTGAGTGGGAAAAAAATGTTTCCGAAAATCATGGGTGCTGTGTTGTTTTTTTTGATATTGTAAACATGTCCTCGGTTATTTGTCATATGGAATTCTAAAAGGTGCCCGAGTTTATTGTTGGAAAGATGGTGGATAGTCTTGTGTGGGGTCTACCAAGTCAGTTGCCAGACGTCTGAGCTTCGATATGTCCCTGCCGAGGAAAGCAAGACGTTCAGAGTGTGGTAGATGTCTGACGGCGGGTATTCGTTTTGTTGCACGTTTCTGAACAATTTCCAGGAGATTTATATACCGAGTTAGACAGGGGTTCTCGACTGGTGATGCAAATTCTAAGTTACTGACTGTCTCCCTCCCCAAAAATTTCGGGGCCTTCTGCCTAGAGTAGAAAAGAAAACAGATCTGGGGAGTAACTGACGCTAGCTAGTGCAAGGGAAACAACTGTGTCGATATTGTTTGGTTAAACAAGATTATATAGTTGTTTTAATCCTGGTTGAGCTGACATTTTATCAAAGGCATCCCAGTCATGACCACCACTACATTGTCCATGATGTACTATCTTTCTCAAGGACAGCAGTATATGTTTTGAGGGAGATTTGGCTGTTATGACTAAGATAGTGGATGGTGGTTGTACAGAAGTCACACGTCGAAGGCCCAATCGTTAAATGGTTCTATCAAATTCAATGGAGATAACATCATGTCCAGCGAGTGATTTATAGCTTATCTTAATTTTTTTATTTTAATTGTTCCAGTCATAAAACTGTGGCCATGCTGTGGCACCGCCTTGAATTTAAAAAAATTTTTTTTTTTTTTAAATTTTTTTTTTTAGTCAAATGAATTGATCCCATTTATTTTTTTATAAAGCCTACTACTTATACTATCAGTCTCTTTTTGCTGCGCCGCTAAGTTACAAGGATATAAATATATCAACATCAGTTGTCAAGCGGTGGGGTGACCAACACAGACACATCTGTGTGTGGTCGAGCATTGCAATGCTCGACCACATGTTTCACTAATGACGCTCCAGAAGTTGAGGGGATTTGGCAACGAAGTTCTTCCCCACCCAGCTTATTCCCCAGACCTTTCTCCTACCAACTACCACTTTTTCAAGCACCTTGATGGCTTCCTGCAAGAGAAGGAATTCAAAAATCAAACCGATGCTGAAAGTGCGTTCAAAGAGTTCATCAGTTCCAGAACTCCAGATTTTTATGTTACCGGAATAAACAAACTTGTAACTTGTTGGCAAATATGTATTGATTGTAATGGTACTTATTTTGGTGAATAAAATTTCCACATTGTTGAAATATATTTCATGTTTCAAAACATTGCTTACTTTTTACTCAGCCTGATATATATCAGGCCACCAGTCTGATATATTCCGATTGGCATTCTTATTTTGGTGGTGAAAGTCACAACAGTTCACCCATTTTACCAGTGGCATTCTTCAGGTGCTTACATTCAGTAGCATTCTTGGAATTTTGAGTGAAATCTTCTATTCAGTGCATAAGAGCAAGTTTACCCTTTGGGGACGTCTCTCCTGAAACAAAGCCACCATCAGAAGAGATCATAACTAAGAACTGATCTCTTTTGCGAGATTCATAGCAATATTAGCTGTGAGTTTCAAGTCCTAAAAAGCCTTGGATGAGATGGTGCATTTGTGGACTCATTCGACCAGGGCGTTTGGTGTTGCCAATATCTGTGCAGGAGAACAAGGGTTCAGGTGTTTAGGTGTCTGGTCTTCCCTGTCCTGCTCTATAGTTGTGAGACTTGAATACTGTTCAGGGCCCTTAGGAGCCTCTTGAATTCCTTTGGTACCAGGATGCTTCATAGGATTATGGGGTTACCAGTGATTGGATTTTGTATCCAACCAATTCTGCCCAGAAACTTGGATGTGTTCTCTTACTTGAATGATTCTGGAGCATCAGCTCAGACTGTTTGACAATGTTTCTTGCTTTGCCAAGTTAGACCCTGCTTACTGTGTTCTGTTCACTGAGGATCTGACTGGGTTGACAGCTTGTGTTGGTCAACCAGATGCCACATGGTCATGACAGATGAGGAGGTATCTCATGGAGATGAGGACTGATTAGGACCCTTCTTGACAGGTTACCCAGCGGGGATCCAAGAATATACCAACAAATGGTAAATGCAGCAACGCACTGCAACAGTTGCATGACCTCCATCTGACCTCACCTGATATCAAGAAGAAAAAAAATAACTAAAAAAAAATCTTTTTTTTTTAAACAACTCATTCACTGTTCTCTTCCTGTGTATTATTCTATGTACTGTTCGTGCACTTTCACCTACTTTTTCTGATGAGTTGTAGTGCATTGTATATAATAGGTTCGTTATTATTTTAATGAGAGAGAGATTGAGAGAGAGAGACTGTTTTTGGTACTGACACAGAACAAGAACAGTCTACTATTGTGAATGATTTGCTAACTGTATACTCTCAACCAGAGCTAACTTGAAGCTAAATAACAAAAATAACAACAGTTTTGAAACATATAGTTAGTTCCTTCTATGTTTTATATTATTATTGGATTGACAAGAAATTTTGTCAGTATTTAATTTACGACCCATCTACTGAAAATAACCAGCAAAACCTTCATGTCAGATCTATAACTTTGCCATTAAGAAACGTATGAATAATCTTATCCGGTTCGTTTATTATATTTATGAAGTTAACCAGAAATGTGGTTTCACTTTGGCTGTCTGCTATACAATAGTAACTAATAAAACTAGCAGTAATTTTTACTTAGTTTCGCATCATCTAAATATGATATAAAATAATTAAAGATTGAGAATAACAAAAAAATAAATATTTGAATATAAATTAAAATCACGATTATTTCTTGAAAATTTTCTTTTAATTTCGATGGAAAACAAAACGATAAAAGCAAAATAACAAAACCGAGGTGAACGGTGATTATAAAATATAAGCATCCGCTCTGTATAACCAGTTTAACATGGCGAACGTGAACGATGAGATCAAAAGCCTCACTTATTTTAACGTCCGACCAGTCATACTTCGAGGGTTTGTGGGGCCTTTCTTAATTCTGTACATCTGTTGGTTTTATCTCTGGATCGTGGTGTATGGAGTCGAAGAATATTTCGACGCTGGTATTATTGCCGTCGGTATAATCGTGTTTGTACACACCCTCACAGGCCTGTTTTGTGTTTGGTCCGTTCACGTCCAATGTGCACTCACTTGTACTTCGGTAAGTTTTACACCTTCCCATACAAAAGGGGGGGGGGATATTTCTGTTGATCAATTAATCAATATTAATTCGCATGAATGATACTAAACTTTTGTCTTTTTATCGAACTTTTTACTCCATGTACATGTATTTATTGACTTACAGAAATTACAGAGGCAAAATCGAAAGATTACACATTATATATATTATATATATATATATATATATATATATAT
>NC_069001.1:36982177-36990459 GCF_001194135.2 Octopus bimaculoides
TCTGGTGCTGCACCGGTTCTTTCTCATCTTATCCACACCCACGACAATGAGAGAAGTCGAACTCAGCTGGTTTTGAAATCCTATAACACACATCAATATATATATATATATATATATATATATATATTCATATATATACGCACGCACGCACACACACGGTCAAATAAGTACTTATATATCAGCGTTTTTATAACAACGTGGTGGCCTCTTCCAGCTTTGCCAATAAACAGCACAAAAGAACGATGGCACTGTTATTCCATAATTACTTAGAGAATGTAGAATGTTTTCTAAAATGAACCATATGGTTCGTCGCATTTTTCTTAACTCGCTGACCATCATCTTGGATTCGTTTTCTGTTTTATTTGAGCTTTCTTTCTTATTTGAGCTTTCTTTCTTCGTTTACTCATAATTGTTCGGTCTTTAATTAACCGGCTCCCTCTCATTCATAGCTTACGTTACATATATACAGCATTTTAACTTAAGCTTGTTTTTGTTTATTATTCTATAAATGTTTTCAATATCAATAGTATATTTGTTTTCACAAGAAGCTTTTTGCTGTGCGAAATAATTTTCTAAATTTTTTTCTTGGAAGATCTCATGTTTAGGGTTTCATTTTCACTTTGCACGTATCCACATTGTGCTCTCTGTCTGTCTGTCTCCCCCTCTCTCTCTCTCTCTCTCTCTCTCTCTCTCCACACACACATCTATGTGTGTGTCTCAAGTACATCTTAACATTACAATCCCTTAAAATTAATTGCTTGTTTGCCTTTTGTTTCTATTGAGCTAACCGACTTTTCAACCTGCTTAATTTTTCCTCCGCAAATTTTCTTTATTTTATTTTATTTTCATTTTTTTCTAAAAATCTGTTAAATTTTATTCGATATTACGTCCAGATTTTACATGTAAGAAAATAAATTTTGAATTGTGCCGTCGCGTTTATTTTCCGACTTGAAAACTGAAACAAAATTTATATTAAATGCCGAAGAGGGGGGAGGGAACTAAATAGATAAATGCGACTATTAGAATTTAAATTTTATAAAGGTTTTCTTTCTTTTGTTTTTAATTTGCTTTTATTTCAATATATTTCAAGGTCGTATTATATGAAGCGCAGTGGCCGAGAGGATAAGTTAAACAAAGAAATCTTAACTTCCGTGAACATGATTTCGTGTTCGGCTTATACCGACCATGCGATTGATGTTCAAGCAAGATGTTTCTTTAAGCATTAATTGTTTTATATATTTGGAGAAAAAAAATGTATAAAGCTACTGTGTAATAATGTGCCATTTTCGACTCGGCAAATCCTATAAGCAACAATATCTGTTGCTTATAACTATCCCAACTTTCTTTTTCATGTGCATCGTAACTCATGACAACCATTTAGGTAATCATTGACAATCAATCGGTATTGGCCTCAATAATGTGAAACCATTTTTTTCGATTGGTTGCCGACATAGCTGTTATTTCTAGCTAGCCGAGCGACAACATATAGCAATATTTGTCAAGGTGGGACGCACCACGCCTCCATCGGCGGAACGTGGGTCACTTCAAAATGGGGTGTAAGTAACAAATGGATAAAACTTGTGTTTGCGCGCGCGCTGGGGCATGAGGTAAAAAGGGTTGAGACACGGTTGTAGAGGATCCTTCGTTACCTTTAATGGCTACAATGAGGATAGTTGTCTTGCTCTGGGTCAGCCCCTCAATGAGCACACCTATGATCCAAGGCGTTCCAGCCGTAACCTTCCAATCTTTGTTTCAAATTAACGAAAACATGAATGTAGTGCCCTTTTATATAGTCTGCAATGCCAGTTGTTGTTTGGTGCCGCTTCTCTCGCACTTCTGAATTTACATTCAAAATCTAGTTATTGTATGTCTCAGCAGTTTTCTAGATTATTCCCCACCATCACCACCACCACCTCCTGGATCGAGGTGACCAGGCAGTGAAACATGAAATGAGACTTCACTCTGACACCGTATCACCTCCGTCTTTATCTTTCCATCTACTGCCATGCACCCTCATATAATCCAGGATAGCCATGCATACTTATCCATCTATCGTATATGAGCCTCTCAACGCCTGGCATAAAGTTATCTCCCCTTCTCTCAACTACTCCTACTCGGTCGAGGGTGCTTTTTCATTTCTTGTCTTGCAAGTTACTAACTGACCTCAATAGTACAGGTGTCATGATAAAAACACCCAGAACACAATGTCAAGTGGTTGTTAAGAAGGATGCCATAGAAACCATGCCAAATGTGACACTGAAGCTCAGCCCAGGCCTACAGCTGGTCGGATCCTGTCAAATAGTCCAACCCATGCCAGCAAGGGAAACGGACATCAAATGGTGATAAATGTAGATTAGCAGCTGTTTTGTCATGCAGGCTTGCCAGATTCAGCTCCCAGTTGTAAAGTATGCTACTTTTCAGGACTCCATACTTGTTTTTAATTTGTCCTAATTACTGCTTTAAAATTATAATTTCTGAAGGCAACATTCCTTTTAATTATCATTAAATTATCAAAATAAAACTGACATAAAGGCAATCTTGTATTTTCTTTCAATTTACTTGCACTTTCAATTAACTAGTTTTAAGTTAATTTCTCTCAGATTCCCCTAATTTTTGAGCTAATGTTTTTATGAAATTGAACAGTTGAACCTTGCTGCTGTGGCCTGTGGCTCAGCCTGTTTGCATGTGATCACTTATTTCTGGCTAAAGAATAAAAACCAGGCAGTGATTCAGTGGGGTCCTTCCATGGGTGAATGCTCCCCACAGGTTTGTTAAAGTTTTTTACTGATGTATAGAAAGGCCTTATCACTGTTGAGTCAAGTGCTATTAGATGGCAGTGAAACATGGACCCTGACAAAGAAATTATCAAATGGGCTGAATGGCTGTTGCATAAGGATGCTACTAATGGCCCTAAATGTGAAATGGCAGCAACATATGACAAACAAGTGCTTTCGTGGAGACCTGCTGGAAGTTAACAAGAAGATCAGGCAAAGACAGCTGCAACTCTCTGGTCACTGTGTCCACCACTCTGAACTAGAAGCATCTAAATTAGTTTTGTGGAGCCCACTTCATGGTGATGTAAGAAGAAGAAAATGTTTTCACCTTTACATCAACAACTTGATTGCAGCCACTGGCCTGGAACGTAATCAGGACCTTGAGACAATGATGTTGGACCGAGAGGTGTCCAGGTAGACTTTGTTGCTGCAGCCTGGATTGGAACCTGGCCATTGATAAAAATCTTTTAAAAAGCATCATTGTTTTAATGGAGGAATTACGTGCCTTGCCCAAGGACTGAACATGCCATCTGGTCGTAATGTTTGAACCTACAAACATTATGATCGCAAACCCAACATTCTAACTGTAATTAAGGGCACAATTTATCTTACATTTTGTTTGACCAATCTCCTAAGTACACGTATAGAAACATGTACACATATATTTATGTATTATGACAGCAAGTTTGATTTATGTCCACAGTTAAATAACATTTTATGTTTTATCACCATCACTCTATATCACTGTGTTTTTGAGTCATCTTCGTTAATTTTCTGTTAGTGGTTTCATTAATTCACAACAGCTGCTGCTTCTGACATACCTTGCCATTTTAGCATTTAAATAAGTCATATCCAGCTCAAAAACTTCACCTGTTTTATTTTCAAATGGTCCAGATCATGGTAAAAAGCACCCCTTACTGGCTCCTGTGCTGTGTCATGCAAAAAGCACCGACTACACTCTCAGAGTGGTTGGTGTTAGGAAGGGCATCCAGCTGTAGAAACATTGCCAGATCAGATTGGAGCCTGGTGCAGCTGCTAGCTCTCCAGACCTCAGTCAAACCATCCAACCCATGCCAGCATGGAAAACGGACGTTAAACGATGATGATGATGAGGATTTTAACTAATCTAAAGTTTGTTTATTTCTCATCTTAGCGCTGATGCTTCTGTATCAGTTCTGACCAGGCAGTCTGCAAGTGCAACCCAGTCACTGATAGTAGAAGACATTTGCCCAAGGTGCCATGCAGTGAGACTGAACCCGGACCCATGTGGTTGGTAAGCAAGCTACTTACCACACAGCCACTCCTGTATATTTATAACAGCTTATATACATGGGCAGTTGAATTTACTGTTTTTTTAATATATCATTTGCTGAGAAATTTGAAAATGCCTCTTAAATTTCTGCTGACTGTTGTTATTATTGTTATTATTATTATTATTATCATTATTATTATTATTATTATTATTTGATTACTTTCAGGTGTCTGATCCTTTTAAAGCTTCTCTTGTAAAGGTCGTGCCAACTCCTAATAATGGTTCAACAGAACTAGTGACATTAAATCATGTAACGGTGAGTATGAATTTAGCTTCTGATGACCAACTTTCATTTAGGGCATCCAGCTGTAGAAATTGTGCCAAAGAAGACATTGGAACTTAGTGTAGTCCTCTGGCTCGATGGCTCCTGTCAAATCATCCAACCCAGGCCAGAATGGAAAACAAATGTTAAAACCCTTTAGCATTCACATTACTTTATCAAATGTAATGTTTATTTATTCAAATTGTTTGGAATTAATCATACATTTTACTTGTAGCTCCAAGATTTCAATGTCGTGATTGTTTATTTTTAGAATGACATTATAGGGTTGGTGTGAGAGGTTGGATATGGCCAATTTATGAATAAAACGGGGAGAATATTTGGGCTAGATATGACTCATTAGAATGCTAGACAATTAAATGCTGATGATAATAATGATGTAAATTGTAGGCAGCTTTCATTCCCAAGTTTTTGTGACTTTCTGGTTGCAGATGACCATACAGGGGTATCAAACACCAAAATCTCATGGTTGCAAAGCAAACTTCTTAACAATATAGCCATGCCGGCACCCACAATAATCATCATCATCATCATCCATTTCCGATACTAACATCGATTAGACAGTTTAACAGGAGCTGGCAAGCTAGAGAGCTTCTCCAGGATTCAATTTGTCTGTTTTGGCACAGTTTCTGAGGCGAGATGCTTTATATGTGACACCAGCAGAGGTGCTTTCCCCACGTCATGCTAGCATGGGTGCCAGACAAAAATATACAAGAATGAAGAATCCTGTTCTTTTTTTATTGTACATCTTTATACCATTTAGAAAGCACATTGGCACTGAGGTTGCAGTGCTGTTCTACCAGAAAATAAGACAACAGACTTTGAAAAACATTTAAGGTTTTATTAAAGGAAGGGTATATGATTCAACAAAGTGTTGTTGAACTCCTGCCAGTTTAGAGAAATCAGACCTAAAAATAATAACTATGGTGAACATGTGATGAAATATGATTCTATTGATGTATACTTGACAATACATTTCTGGTAGTGATATTTCACGGATGTTATCCCACTAATGTTGGTTATTGATTTACATGACTCTACCAAAATAGGAGTTTCTCTTCACTCATAAAGACTTATGTGTTTCTTTACAGTTATTACCGTCTGGTCAGCCTCTGGACCCAAATTCTAGTGAAGCTTCCCAGGAAAATCTTAAACAGGTTACTACAATTTATGTTGTTTTTTTTTTATTCTATTTCTTTTTTTTTCTATCATTTGACCCCCTTAACCATTTAATTTCTTCTTATTTGGGAAGAGATTTATTTTACTTCTTCTTCTCTCACACACACTTTGGCAGAAACGTTAGCACGCCAGGTGAAATGCTTAGGGGTATTTCGTCTGCCGCTACGTTCTGAGTTCAAATTCCGCCGAGGTCGACTTTGCCTTTCATCCTTTCGGGGTCAATTAAATAAGTACCAGTTATGCACTGGGGTCGGTATTATCGACTTAATCCGTTTGTCTGTCCTTGTTTGTCCCCTCTGTGTGTAGCCCCTAGTGGGCAGTAAAGAAATAACACACTTTGGTGTGATCAAATTCATGAAGTGTTTATTTGAATGTAATGCAGATAATATAATAAATGGATATAAATTATATATAGATATTATATAGGTGTAGGCATGTGTGGTTATCTTCACTTCCTAACCATATAGTTCCAGGTTCAGTCCTACTACATGGCATCTTGGGCAAGTTTCTTCTATTATAGCCCTGGGCCAACCAAAGCCTTTTGAGTGGATTTGGTAAACAGACACAGGAAGAAGCCTATCATGTATACATAGGTGTGTCTGTCAGTCTCTGTATGTTGACGGAGGTTATGCTTCCGTGTCTTGATATTGTTTGATAGTTGTAACGGTGATTCACTGTTATACAAGCAGTGTCACTAATTCCCAATCTTCCATGAAACCATGTCTTGCCATGGGGAAAATATTACCTTAAAAACAGATGATTGTTGGCAACTGGAAGAGCATCAGACAGTAGAAAATCTGCTTCAATGAATTCCATTTGACTCATGCAGTCCTTGAAAAATAGATGTTAAAATCATAATGACATACATTCAGTGTAATAAGTTTTGTTTCTTTTGTCTTTTAGGCTAGTTTAAAAAAAGAGGCTTGGTTCTGGTTTCAAAAAACCAAGTATGTCTACAGTGCAGATGAGAAGAAACAGTTTCTACCTCTCAACTTCCCTGTCGATTTGAGTATTAAACAGTTTTTGGAATGGAAGGGTTATCCTGACGAAGTTGAAATTAAAGCAGCTGAATACAAGTATGGAAAGAACACGTAAGTAATTACTCAATTAATGAAATGAGGAGGGTGTACTCATCTGCATATTTAACGATGTCACTTTCTCCATGCTGGCATGGGTTGGACAAAACTACACATCTTTTATCTTTTACTTGTTTCAGTCATTAGACAGCAGCCATGTAGATAAATAGTTATTTTGCTGTTTCTAACTCAACCTTCTCTTTTCTTTATTTTCACATTGTAGCATGGAAATGATTGTCCCTAAATTCATGGAATTATTTCAAGAAAGAGCTACAGCACCGTTCTTCATCTTCCAAGTGTTTGGAGTTGCTCTGTGGAGTTTGGAAGAATACTGGTATTACAGTCTTTTCACTTTAATCATGTTGGTTGCGTTTGAAGCGACTCTCGTACAACAACAACTCCGCAACATGACTGAAATACGGAAAATGGGTAACAAACCTTACATCATTCAGGTAAATTGATTCAGTTGTTTTGTTTTTTTTCTCTTTTTAACTGTGAAGAATGAAACTTAAAAACATAATTGTCCAAAGAAAAGGAAATTATTGATAAAACAAGTATGAATTCACCCTCACTCACCCCATCCCACAAAAAATAATTATATAAATCCTTAAACAGTTTAAATTAATAAAGTCAAATTTCAAATTAGGATATATGTATGTATACTGTATATTGTGCATGTGTGCTGGTACTATGTAAAAAGCGCTGTGCTGGCACCAAGTAAAAAGTTCCCATGCTGGTGCCACATAAAAAGCACCCAGTACACACTCTAAAGTGGTTGGCATTATTAGGAAGGGCATCCAACCATAGAAACCATGACAAAACAGACAATTAGAGTCTGATGCAGTTCTCCAGCATGCCACCTCCTGTCAGACCGTCCAACCCATGCCTGCATGGAAAACAGACATTAAATGATGATGTGTGTATATGTTTGTCTGTTTTTTTTACATTTGTCACTGCTGGAAAAGATGGTATTTGTGCCCTGTGACTTACTGGTACAGTAAATAGAAATCATCAAATTAAATACTAAGCGTAAAAAAGAAATAAGCTGCCCCAGCATGGCCGCAATCTAATGAGTGAACCAAGTACAAAAGTATTACCAAAGATGACACTCACTCCTCACAACATTCTATTTTGCATTAATTGAAGTTGTGGAATTGTCTTCCCTTCCTTTTTTCTTTTAACCAAAATATGTATTTGAGATAATTTTTTCAACTCATTATAAATAGAATTTGACTTGATAAGAATCTCTCAGTTTCCCACGTTATATTAACAGTCAATTTACTAATTACCATTTAATAATCTCTCACAATTTATTACCATTTGTCTTTGTCATTGATAAAAGTTCTGTTATTCTTTGGTAGGTTTACCGAAATAGGCGCTGGCGTGGAATTTACAGTGATGAACTTCTTCCTGGAGACATCGTGTCCATAGGTGTGTTATTTGTAGTGTAGTTTTCGTGTATGCCATTGTTTTTGTATAGTTGCAGATCATCTTTGATTTGACTTCCCCCATTGTTTTGTCATGTATGTGTATATGTGTATATAGCATGTCCATGCATGTATAATATATATATATATATATGTATGTATGTAAGCAAGCATGTATGTATGTACAGTGTACATATGTTTATACATAGAGCTACATGTGCATATACATTGTGC
>NC_069001.1:36990484-37008022 GCF_001194135.2 Octopus bimaculoides
ATATATATATATATAATGTAAATGCAGGTGTGATTATATAATTGAGAAGCTTGCTTCCCAGCCATGTGGTTTGGGATTCAGTCCCACTGTGCAGCACCTTAGACAAGTGTATTCTACAATAACCCCAGGCTAACCAAAGCCTTGTAAGTGGATTTGGTAGACAGAAACTGAAAGAAGCCCTGTTGTATGTATGTCTACTTTTGTCTTGATGTCAAGTGATGGTTGTATGTGCCCATTACCTCATATAAGCAGTACTTGCTTCTAATCTTCTGTGAAAAACATGTCTCTCCATAAAAAAATATCATGTTACCTGGAAACAATTGAGGACTAGTAACAGGCAAGGAATTCCATCAGATCATGCGAGCATGGAAATGTAGACATTAAAGACAATGATGATAATGTATGTATGTGTGTATATATTAGTCTCTTGTATTCAGCAGAGAGTATACCTTTATGAACTAGCAAGTCAACAGTTCAACTAGGACTCATTTTCTTTTGTTTTGTTCTTTTTCTTAGGGCGTACTCAAGATGAAAAACTTGTGCCTTGTGATTTACTGCTGTTACGTGGACCTTGTATTGTTGATGAGTCCATGTTAACTGGGGAGTCAGTACCAGTCATGAAAGTGAGTAATCTAATGATTCTCTGCTGTTTTCTTTACAATTACTAAACTCCACTCTCTCTCTCTCTCTCTCTCTCTCTCTCTCTCTCCCTCCTCTGGATTGACAAAGAAGAGAAAAATATTAAATGCATCTTGTAAAGTTTATTCATTTTTGGAAGCAGAGGTTTCACTCAGTCAGTATTCTGTGTTTAGTGGGAGACTCAGTAACGGAGTGAAATCCCAACCTTCAAATATATGACTATATATCAATGTTCTTATTTACTCTTTTATTTTTTTTTTATTCCTTTCTAGGAACCTGTTGAAAACTTGACTGACCACACTCATGTTTTCAACATTGAAACAGATGGTCAGCTGCATGTTTTGTATGGAGGGACAAAGGTTGTACAGCATTCAGCACCAAGTAAAACAGCAGCTGGGCTAAAATGTACGTATCGTTTCAATAAATTATATATTGAGCTTTTATATAAATTAATGTTAGCCTCATTTCAGTGGAGTATGAGGCGTTTTGGCTCAGCCATTTTGGTGCCACCAATTCAATGCTGACTTATTTGGCATCAGATGTTCTAATTTTTCTCTCATTCTCTATCTTTCCCTCTCCCCGCTTCTCTCTCTCTCATGTGGTCGGCACCATGAAAAGGCATCCATGCCAGAGCCATGTAAAAAGGCACCTGTGCCAATGTCACATAAAAAGCACCCAGTACATTCTGTAAAGTGGTTAGCATTAATAGAAACCATACCAAAATATACTATTGGTGCGTGGTGAAGGCCTCTGGCTTACCAGTTCCTGTCAAGCTGTTAAACCCATGTCAACATGGAAAACAAACTTTAAATGATGATGTATATTTGTGTAAGTGTTTATGTCAATTGTGTTCAATTGATAAATTGTAACATCTCTCTCTCCCCCTCTTGATCTCAACCTCTCTCTCTCCCTTTCACTCCCTGTCTGTGTGTGTGTATATTTTTGTGTACATCTATATTTGTGTATGTGTGTGTGTGTGATTACCACCAGTGCCAAAAACTACTGTTGCCCAAATCAGATTGAATGTCCAGTGAACCATGCTACATCAACATCCAAACAGCCACCCACCCAATTGTCTCATTTTGCATTTCAATTAATTACAAACATAGTTTTTAAATAACTTCATTTATTTTTTCTTTCCATTTTTTTCCCCCCAAAATTACAAAGACATATAGGGCTGGTGTCTATGTATATCATGTTACGTAACAGTATGAGAGTTCCAATTATGTCCTCAAATATAGCTCTCATTGCTTACCCTTGTTTCACTTTACAAAGTAACAGATTTCTCCATGTTCTATTGTTTCAGGTGACAATATGTGCATCGCCTATGTGCTACACCACAGCTTTAACACCTCTCAGGGTAAACTTCTCCGAACCATCTTATACGGCACCAAGCATTTAACTGCAAATAACTTAGAAACCTTTTTCTTCATCCTCTTTTTGCTGTTCTTTGCAATCATAGCTGCTGCTTATGTATGGGTTTATGGTAAAAAAAACAATTTAATACATTTCTCTTTTTTCTTTCTTTCTTTCTTTTTTCTATTTCATGTATTGAGCATGGTTCCAAGTTCAATTCCACCATTTGGCACCTTGGGCAAGTCCATTACTTAACTTTGTAGCCAATTATACTTTTTTGTGCCCCAAAAATCTAAAGAGAATCAAACATTATTTCTACCAAATAAAATATTTCTCACTTTCTTTCTCTTCTTATCTTTCTCTCTTTCCTTTTCTGTCTCTCTCATCTTGCCTCTCTTTCATGTTCTTTTATAGGAACAATGGATCCTGATAGAAACAGATACAAGTTATTCTTGGAATGTGCAATAATCTTGACTTCGGTCGTTCCACCAGAACTACCAATAGAATTATCTCTTGCAGTCAACACCTCACTGTTGGCTCTTATTAAATTCAGTAAGTTGTTTTATAGTTGTAATTTTTAAAAATTTAATTTACTTTTTATATAACTAATGGTAAATATTGATTTCTTAACATAGACAGGCATGGCTACATGGTTAAAATGTTCACTTTGCAATCATGGGATTTCAAGTTCTGTCCCACTGTGCAGCACCTTGGGCAATTGGCTTCTAGTATAGTCCTGGGCTGGCTAATGCTTTGTGAGTGGATTTGTCAGTAGATAAAAACTGTAAAAAGCCTGTTGCATGTGTTTGTGAAAGTGTGTGTCTTCCTTTTGTCTTGAATTCAGTTAACTGAAGGCAAACTCACCTTCATACAAAGAGTCATTTGTTTGTAATCTTCTATGAAAACATGTCTACACATTGAGCTGTTTGTTGTTCAAGGGATTGGGGGGAAATATTACCTTACTTGGAAACAGGTGAGGTTTGGCAACAGGAAAAGCTTTTGGCAATTAAAAACCTATTTCAAGTTCTATCTAACTCATGCAAGCATGGAAAAGTGGATATTAAAACGATAATACACAAGACATTGTTTTTGTGTATTGGATCTAGTGGATTACCAAACTAGTACTTAACCCTGGAAAGATAAGACAAAGCTGACCTCCATTGGAGTTGAACTCAGAATGTAACAGGTCGTAAACTAAATACAACATTGCATTTTTTGTCCAACACACCAACAATCCACACCTAAAAAGGCCTTCTCCTCACCCCCCTCTCTCTCTCTCCCATTACAAACCTCATTATTAAAAATATCTCCAAGAATGTCTTCATGAATTTTATTTCTTGCCTCTTCCCAGATATATATTGTACAGAACCTTTCCGAATTCCATCTGCTGGGAAACTGGACATCTGCTGTTTCGACAAAACTGGGACACTGACCAGCGATTGTTTAGTTGTTGAAGGAGTGGCTGGACTAAAGTAAGATTCCTTTTTCTTCTTTTTTTACCTTTTTAATATGATTATTTTCAGAGTTGAAGGCACATGACTCAGTGGTTAGAGCATTGAACTTACGACCATGAGGTTGTGAGTTCGATTCCCAGATCAGGCTGCGTGTTGTGTTCTTGAGCAAGACACTTTATTTCACATTGCTCCTGTTCACTCAGCTGTAGAAATGAGTTGCGATGTCACTGGTGCCAAGCAGTATCTTTTTAAAATGTTCGTATTTAAGTTAAATTCTTCCATCATAATTACATTTCTATTTTCAGTTATGTTTCAAATGCCTGAATTTAAATTATCCAACTAAATCCTCAAATTCTTGATCATTTTCAAACCTGAGATCCAAGCAGTCATTATGAAATACCAATATTGCATCACTGTTACTGTTTAACTGGTTGAAACATGTATTTATCAGTTTCCACTTGAAATCTTTCATTTTCATCTGACCTCAAGGATATATATATATATATATATATATATATATATATATATATATATATATATATATATATAGAGAGAGAGAGAGAGAGAGAGAGAGAGATTGTTAGATAGATAACTGAAGCATGCATATATACATATATATTTTTGATTGTCATATTTGTTGCTATAACAACAAAAACTATATGCATGCCCTAACTACACAAATTATTTCAGTCATTGCTTTTCATAATGATGAATTTATCCGTTTTTTTTATTTTTTATCTCTTTTGCATTGAAGTGGTAAAAAGTTAGTTCCGACTCTTTCATCACCAATAACAACCAACCAGGTTCTGGCTACGTGCCACTCTCTGGTTCAAATGGAAGACGAACTTATTGGGGATCCTCTGGAAAAAGCTACTCTCTCTGCCGTTGAGTGGAAATTAACAAGGAGTGAGTTACAGATTTCTTTATATGACCCCCTAAAACTGTTTGAATCTTTCTTTAGAGCATTTGTAATTAACCCTTTAGCATTCAGTTAACGATGTCAAATGTAATGCTTATTTATTCACATTGTTTTGAATCAATCAGACATCATTTCATAGCTTTGAGATTTCATTGATGTGATTCTTTATCTTTAGAATGACATTGTTGGGTAGGTGTGATAGGCTGGATCTGGGTTGAACATAAAGCAGGTAGAATATATGGGCTGGATGTAGCCAGTTTAAATGCTAAGGGTAAAAGGAAATGTGGGGAATTTTATTCAAGCTATGTGCAATTATTTGAAAATAACCTACAGATTGATATTACTGCTGTTTAGTTCACATCTGTTGGTTAAGAAGCTCACTTTGAAACCATGTGGTTTTGGGTTCGGTCCCACTGTGTGGCATCTTGGGCTAGTGTCTTTTACTTCTGCTCCAGATCAACCGATGCCTTGTGAGTGAATTTGGTAGATGAAACTGTGTGGAAGCCGGCCATGTGTGTGTATTTGCCCCAGTCCCTGACCCCCAGTGTTTGTTTATGCATTTGTAACTTAGCAGCTCAACAAAAGAGACTGATAGAACAAGTACCGGACTTTAGAAAATAAGTTTTGGGTCAATTTGTTCAACTAACATCCTTCGAGGTATTGCCTCAGGATGACCATTGTCCAGTGAGAGAAACAAGATAAACCACACACACACAGTGATGAGTGATTTATTATAGCTATAAATGTTGTTCAAATCAGGTATATTAGGACGCATATGATATATGTAAACATGGTGAATCATGTCTTTACAGATGATGCTGTAATACCAACGAAAATAAAAACCCATGGATTGAAGATCTTCCAGCGTTTCCATTTCTCCAGTGCACTGAAAAGAATGTCTGTGATAGCCGGTTACTCTGCCACTGCTGGTGAGACGGAATACATTGCCACTGTCAAAGGAGCACCAGAAACCCTTAAAGCTATGGTAAGTGAATAAGATTAGTAGTTGAAAATGCATCCAATACACTCCGTAATGTGGTCAGTGAATGAGTGGAGACACCATGGACTCCAGAGAACCCTAGTCTCATCTTAAAAGAATGTGATATTTGAGGGGTGAGTTATGTTTGCAAGCAGCAGGGGCATCAGAGCATCCAGTATGATGCCTTGTGGTATTTGAGCTGAGCCTTTCTGTTCTCAATTCAAGTCCTGTCAATATCGACTTTGCTATTCATCCTTTTGAAGTTAATAAAAAAAATGTATATATTAGTCCAGAACACTGGATTGGTGGCATTTTATGTATGTTGAACCATATGCCTTGAAGTTCTGAGTTCAAACCCAGCCATGGATCTTAAATTTAATTGAGATTTATGTGGCTCTAGGCAGGTTGGTACCAGAAGGATTATTCTCCCTGAAAAGGTTCTAGCCCAGGCCCTGCACATGTACAGAGCCTCCTCAGAAGTCTTTTTCTTTTTACATTTTTTTTTTGTAATGACTCAAGTTGGTGTTTATAATGTTTAATATCACTCAATATTGTATCATGCTATTTTATTTTTATTTTCAGTTTCAAAATCCACCAAAAGACTATGATGAAGTTTATTTGGCTATGGCTAGAAGAGGAGCTCGAGTTTTGGCTTTGGGCCACAAGACTATTGGGGTTCTGACTCACCAACAGGTATATGTTACCCTTTGTAGTGTTATTCTTACATTTCTTTGATGTTACAATAATATATATAGCAAAATCGATATATATATATGTATTCATCTGTATGATATTGATGTACTATTGCCATACCTCCATCTTCGCTAAGGCGGAGGTAATGATGACATCATTGGAATTTCAAAGCTAAGACATAATGCATGTTTAATTCAAAACCATGGGAATAAATAAGCATTGCATTTGACCGAGTAATCTGAATGCTAAAGGGTTAAGGGAATAAATATTGTTGCTTTATGTTTCTTGTAGCTTTGTGACTATTGTTTGTTTGTTGTTTCTTTCTTGAAAAGGTGCGAGAACTGACCCGAGAGGCTGCAGAATGCAATTTAGAGTTTGCTGGATTTGTCATCATTTCCTGCCCACTGAAGACTGACTCTCATGCGGTTATCAAAGAAATTCAACAGTCATCTCATCATGTACGTGTTGTCATCATCGTCTTTTATCTTTTACTTGTTTCAGTCATTGAACTACACCTGTGCTGGATTACTGCCCTGAAAGGTTCCTTTCTAGTGGAACAAATCTACGTAAAGTCTGGTATTTATTCTATCAGTTTCTTTTGCTGAACTGCTAAGTTACAAGAACATAAACAAAACGGTGCTGGTTGTCAAACAATGTGAGGGACGAACAGACACACACACACATACAATGAGCTTCCACACGTTTTCCATCTACCAAATTCACTCTCAAGGTATTGGACAGCTCAAAGATTTAATGGAAGACACTTGCCTTTTGAACTTGATGGGATCTGGTTCCCTCTGAGTGCCTTTCATCCTTTTGTGGTGGGTTGACAGAATTAAGGACCACTCTTGGACAGGAAGTGGAGTGATTAGTGTTAGATAGGATGCTTTATGGTGTTTGTTTGTTTGTTTGTTTTTTGTGTGTTCAAACTTTGCCAGGCCTACATGTTGGGTACACTTAATGTGTCACCCAGTTTAATACCACCACCACCTGGTCCCTGGGTATCTTTACAGGCCTGCTCGCTTGTAAATAGTCAGACCAAGCATTCTGTTGAAGGATAACTCTCTCCTGTCTTCTTGCTGGTCTCAGAGACCCTTAAAAAGAGTCATGAGCTCTGCTTTTCCCTGTTGACTCAGCGATAAAATACAAAAAAGAAGTACCTTGCAGTTTTGAGTTACAGCCTTTACATTCTAAGTTCAAATCCTGCTTAGGTCAACTTTATCCTTCATCCATCTTGAACAATCGATAATATAAAGTACCAGTCAAACACTAATGGTCAGTTTAAATGACTTTCTCATTCCCACCAAAATTTCCAGCCTCATACATATACACACACATATGCACAATCATCATCATCATGTCCACTCTTCCATGCTAGTATGGGTCAGATGGAATTTATTGAGGCAGATTTTCAATGGCCAATGCTCACCTTTCTCCAAGTGAGATAATATTTCCCCATGGCTAGACATATTGTCTTGAGAGTGTGTGGGAGATTGGAAATAAATGACACCACTTGCATGACTGTGACACTTGTTTACAACTATTCCTAAACACATTGCCACAGGCGTGTGTGTGTGTGTGTGTGTGTTTATATGTATGAAGGGCTGCTGCTAAGATCCTGGCTTTGGCTAAGAGAAAATACAGGAGGATTTTATTCAACATATCCCCCTCTCGGGTTTAAAAACTTATTGCAGCAGTCTTTCAGTTTTTCTAAGCCCTGTAAAAGAACCAGGCCTTTTGTGATATCCTTAAAGCCAGGAACTTTACAAATCCACTCAAAAGACTTTGATCAATCTGTGGCTGTAAAACACACTTGCCCACTGTGCCATGCAGTGGGACTGAACCAGGACCCATGTGGTTGGAAAGCAAACTTCTTAACCACATATCCACATCTGCACTTATCACGCACAGTATGATTTTTCAAACAACTAAATACATTGAGCAATTTTTTTTTATTTTCTTTTATGTATTCATAATGAAATATCATCTTCTTTTCCAAAGTTCTCTTTTTCTCTCTGTTGTGTCCATCTTCTGTAGGTGGTTATGATTACTGGGGACAACCCATTAACAGCTTGCCACGTCGCTCAAGAGTTGAGAATCACTCAAAGTGAACACACACTCGTACTACAACCTCCCAACGTTCACTGTAAGTTGTTTTTTGGTTTGGAGGATTTTTCATCTCAAAATGTTTGGGGGGTTTTTTTGTTTGTTTTTTTTTCTGTAGGGATGGGTGATTAAACTAAATTTACAATTTTTTTTTCAGTAATTGTTTTTAATAACGGGTCATCCCAATTAGGCTAGCAATTACTAATTGAATATAAAGTAATTAAGAATAGCAATTTTATTATTTTTAAATATATTTGTCTTCATTACATTTCAATCAGTTTGGTCTGATTGTCACAAGGAGTTCTGTTCCTGAATAAATAATGTATATATATATATATATATGTATATATCATCATCATCATCGTTTAACATCCATTTTCCATGCTGGCATGGGTTGAACGGTTTCACTGAAGTCTGGAGAGACAGCGGCTGTACCAGGATCCAATCTGATCTGGCAATGTTTCTACAGCTGGATGCCCTTCCTAACACCAACCATTCCAAGAGTGTAGTGGGTGTTTTTTACATGCCACCAGCACAGGAGCCAGTTCGGATAGTGCTTTTTACGTTCTGCTGGCATGGGGGCCAGTCAGGGGGTACTGGCATCGGCCACATTTGGATGGTGCTTTTTACATGCCACCGGTACAGGAGCCAGTCAGGCAGACCTGTCATTGGCCACATTCGGATGGTGCTTTTTACATACCACCAGCGCGGGAGCCAGTCAGTGGGCACTGACCACAGCTACAATATTGGTTTTACTTCTCAAGCATATCATTTCGCACAATGCATCAGGGGTATTCTTAACTGGACTGGAGATATATATATATATATATATATATATATATATATATATATATGGTCCCAGACTGGGTTTTAATTGATAACCTTTATTTCTAAATTTAGGGTAATTATGTTACCCACTTGACCAGCAGTTCCCTAACTTATATTTGGCATGTAACCATCATCATTGTTAAGCATTCATCTTCGCAAAACTCATTGAAACATTTTAGAAAATCACTTTGTGATGTTCAGGAATCACCTAACTTTTACCTTCTCTTTTCTTTTTACTCTTTTACAGCTGATGTATGGCACTGGCAGTCGATTGATGATACTTTGATTTTTAATTTAGGAATGGAAAACTTGCGGAAACTGATAAAGGAGTATGATTTGTGTATTACTGGTCAGGTAATGTTGTTTCATGTGAGGCCTTGCCTGCTCAGCATTTTATGTTGTCAGACCCTTGGGGAAATGTTACTGGAACTATTGACCAGCTAATTATTATGACTGAACTGTTCACCTGCTGGTTATTATTACAGGACTGATGGCTGTCTCTCAAGTCTGAGAAAGATGGTTCTGCAATTTTTTGCTGAACCACCTGCACAGATGATTTGTTAATATTGATCAAATGTTAAGGCACCTGGCAGAATCATTTCAATGCTGGACACAATGCTTAGCGCTGTTTTCGTCCATCTTTATGATCTCAAATTCTGCCAAAGTCGATTTCGACTTTCATCCTTTTGGGGGTCAATAAAATAAGTATCAACTGAACGCTGGGGTCAGTGGAATTGACTTTACTCCTGCCATTAAATGTAAGTTGGCAAACTGGCAGAACCGTTACCATGCCAGACAAAATGCTTAGCAGCATTTCTTCTGAGTTCAAATGCTGCCATAGTCTGCTTTTTCTTTCATCCTTCTGGGGTCAATAAAATAAATCCCAGTTGAGTGCTGGGGTTGGTGGAATCGAACAACCCCCTACCCCCGAAATTGCTGGCCTTGTGCAAAAATTGGAAACCAGTGTTGATCAAATCTTTGTGCTGTTTCCTTCATCATATTGACATTACCTGTACAGGTATACAGTGTGCTGCTCACCAGGTGTCAAAATGATCACAGAACAACATGAGATGAAGTATTTTGCGCAACCAATGCACCACCTGGTCCAGTAATCAGACTCATGATCTCGTGATTGTGAGTGGAGCACTCTTACCGCTGGGCCACGTACCCTCACTGGACTATTGACTTATGTATATGTAAATATATCCTCATATATAAATATATTTCATTTTATATTTTACTCTCTCTCTCTCTTTCATTTACAGAGTATATCTCATCTCCAAACTTTAGATCCTATTCTCATGAAAACCCTACTTCCTAATGTGAAAGTTTTTGCTCGGGTTGCACCGAAACAGAAGGTAAATTATTCATTTCTTACATCAACAAAATGGAACCAGACATAGAATGGTATGGGGAGTGGTGGAGGATTTTGATTTGGTTGTCATCATCATCATTTAATGTTTGGACAGTTTGACATGAAGCTGGCCAACCAGAGAGCTGTCCAGACTCCAATTATCTCTTGTGGCATGGTTTCTACAGCTGGATGCCCTTCCTATCACCAGCCACTTTACAGAGTGTACTGGGTGGTTTATACATGCTGCCAGCACAGGTGAATTTACACAGCACTGGCACGAGTACATTTTATGAGGAACTGGCACCCATAAAGGGCAAGCATGTATGTATGGGTGACAACAATTTTACTTAGCTTGGCACATCTCTTGCATTATTTTGTCAGTTTCCTCCCAGAAGAATATGAAAAACAACATTACCAACCACAGGATATGAACTCAGAATATAAAGGGTTAGGGACTCTACAAGAGTGTAGGCTTGGAAGCACTCAACTGTAGAGATACTCTACTGGAGTGTAACATTGAAGTGTAGGCTCATAAAGACATTTTGCTGAAGTGTAAGATCAGCATGGCATTCTGTTGGAGTGATCCTGCCATCTCCGTGAATGCTAAAATGAGGGGACATTCGTTTGGAACTATCATATGAAGCCGAGACAGGGAGACACAAGCATTTTCATACATACCTACCAAATCCACTCACAAAGCTTTGGTTGGCCCAAGGCTATAGTAAAAGACATTTGCCCAAGGTGCTGCACAGTGGGACTGAACCCATAAACTACATGGGGGGGAAACAAATATCTTTGCCACATACCCATGTCTGCACCTATGATCAAAGAAAAATAATCTTAATTTGAATAATTCAATATATTATTTTTATTAACTTTATTCTTTTTTTTACCCTTTGAATTTTTTGAATTTTTTTTTTATTTCAGGAATTTGTAATTACACTATTCAAAGATGTTGGTTTTATTACACTCATGTGTGGAGATGGAACAAATGATGTTGGAGCTTTGAAACATGCAGATGTTGGTGAGGAAAATTTCATATAATTTCTTGATTTTTTTTTTGATTTTTTTTGATTTTATTTTATTTTATTTTATTTTATTTCCAGATAGCCTCCTAAATCACTTTGTTCATTTCTCAGTTTTCCTCTCAGTTCATTTGTGCTTCACCATCCATGCACACCAACATTACACATCATGCAGAGACTAAACTGCAAAACATGGTACCCTACAATTTTGTTTTGGTTTTTTAACTATCTTATTCATTCAATATTTTCTCACTGTAGGTGTGGCACTTGTCGCAAATGGCCCTGAAAGATTTCCAGAAAAATTAGACAAAAAAAGAAGTAAAAAATCTGAGGTAAGTAACTGTAATTAGTAATTTGGCTGAGATTTATAATTACTGTGAGAAAAATTGCTTCGTCAGATTCATCAACCTTCACCAAGTACTATGTATTGGATGGACTTAATTGTGTTAGAGCAGTGAAAATACCAGAAGCATGATTAGGTGCAGACATAGCTATGAGTCCCAACCATGTTGTCTTTGGTTTAGTCGCACTGTTTTGGGCAAGTATCTTCTACTACACATTTGATGACCGAATCCCTGTGGGTGGATTCGGTTGAAGGAAATTGAAAGAAACCCGTCGTATATGCATTTACGTCTATGTATGTATATGTGTTTGTGTGTGCGCGCGTGTATGTATTTTAGGTTCCTATGTAATCGCTATTGGTACTGAGGTGGGGGGGGGTTACATGGAGTTATCTCCCTTCACTTGACTTCCAAAATGCACTCCTAGTATTTATTTATCATATATTAATTAGAATTATAATACTATTAAAGATCTTTAAAGACCATAAAATGAAACATTCATTACTATTAATAAATAATTAGCAAACAATTCCTATACTACTTGTCTAGCGAGAATGTAATTTCCTTCAGTTCCTCATATCATACTTTTGAGCATTACTCCCCAGGTACTTAGCAACATCCGTCAGTTCAGTGGTTCCCAACCCTTTTTTTATGCCCTGCACCCATAAAAACTTTTAATATGTTCTCACACCCCTTAAAGTAATAATATATATAAGAATAAAGGTGCCTGGGGCAATTGCCCTCTTTGACCCACTATAAATCTGGCCCTGCTCGCACCCCCTGGAATGGAGGGTATATCAGCCGAAACGTGTTAACAACAAACAAGATGAGGACAAATATCCATCAAATGTAAATAATGTATATTCGTAACAGTTAGTAGCACAAGATATTCATAATAGTTTAGTACAAGCCATTCATAATAGTAATATAAGAGATATATCTTATGATACCGACTCATATAAAGAGAATTACCTTTTAACATTGGATTATTCATTTGCTTTAATTGTGTACAGATGGGGTGAGATGGAGGGCACACAGCACAGTCCTGCTTGTATTATTGTTAGTCTGCTATCTTTTGTCATTAGCTAATTTTGTTCTAATTTTGAATTTCACACAGAACATTAATACAGATGGTACTTCTACTGACCGAGTACAGGTACCACAGACGAGAGGGAAGTGTACAAGTAGAATTGCCAAACAGAGAGCAATTAATCGGGGAGAAAATCTTGCATACCCTGAGGTAAGTGCAGTGAAATAATTGTTGAACGAGTGTGTGGTTAACCAGTAGAATCTTTAGCTATGCTCCATCTATTGGTTGAAACTTCAATTATAAATTGATTGATTAGTTATATTCCATCATATCAGATATTGATTAGAATGATTGAGTTGACTGTGTTCCACCAAACAGTGGAAACAACTGTGATTGATTGATTAACTATGATCTGCTTTATCAACCAAAACATCCACAGTGCTCTTTCTTACAGCTAGGAACTACATTACACTCCTTTAGTACTTAACGTCCAGTTTGGTGGACAGGATAATTGAGAATTAAATGTCTACTTGATCATGGGGACACAGAGTAGACATAAGTTCAACTATAAGGACACTGATATTGAGCTGTTCAATCAAATGCCAATAGCTTGATTTCTGCTACAGGTATCACATTGTATTTCTTGGTAGAACACTATTCTACATTTCCCCATGGGTCACAAACCTATTAATGCCAGTCGTTTGTGGATAGTTAACATATATCTGGTAATCTTACCAGTCATAGACCAGTTGTCCTAGAGGAGAAAGCTCATTGATCTGCTTCACAAAATAGGAACTAACTCCTTAAAAGTTGTGTGTGATGGCAAAGCAAACTTAACCACATAGAAATTTTTTTTCTTTTACTGATTTTGTATTTACTTGGTCAGCAGGTGAGGTGTGTCTGCTGTCAAGAGTTGTCCCCATAAAATTTACCTGACTTGATGTAACTGAAACGTTTGATAGGTGGGGATCATACGGAGATCCTTTCCCAATTTTTGTTAACTCTGTGGCCACTAAAAGGCACTAACATCCATCTAGGTTTTTTTCTCCTTTAGGATTTTGGGAATATTCAGATGTTTTGGTGGTTCCCCCCCTCCCTAAGTCATTGAGTCATCATGATTAATTTACTGTGCTGATTCTGGTAAATGTGTTTTGCTTAATGACAAAAATCTTCTAATCTATTATTTAGAAAAAAATAGCAAACATCTTGAAACAAATGGAAGAAGAAGAAAAAGCTCAGGTTGTTCGATTAGGGGATGCGAGTATTGCAGCTCCATTTAGCTCCAAAGTGTCTTCTGCTATGTCTGGTAAGTAAATTCTGGTAACTAAACACTGCCAAGTCTTTCTAGGTTTTTGTGTCTCTTGTTCATTGTTTTGTATCCATTTTAAGTCATTCACACACATGCACACAATGAAAACAAAATATCCAGAAAGTCAGGTATTTATTTTAACACTCTCTAATTGTTGAATGCTAAGTTACAATTCCTATTACCAACACCTACAGATTTATATAAGTTTAGATGGAGGCTTGACTGAATGGTTAAGAAGTTTGCTTCCCAGCCACATGTTTGTAGGTTCAGCTCCACTACATGGCACCTGAGACAAGTGTCTACTACTATAACCCCTAACCAATCAAAGCCTTGTGAGTGGATTTGATTGATAGAAACTAAAAGAAGTCTGTTGTGTATGTATTTATATGTGTATTTATGTTTCTGTCATGCCATCGCATGATGGTTGTAAATTGAACATCACTGTATTACAAACAATATCATTCATTTGCAGTCTTCTGTGAAAAACATGTCTGGCCTCAGGAAGGACATTGGGCCATTGAAAATGTGCCTCAAGAAACTGACTCATCCAACACATCAGTCAAACTAGGGCTGTGGTAGAAGACACTTGCCCCAAGTGCCATGCTTTGGGATAAAATTCAGAGCTATATACTGGTTGCAAAACAAACCTTTTTACATAGCCGACAGCCATGTCTGAGCTTTGTCATCGTTCATTCATACAACTGAAATCTCTTTCATCTTTTACTTGTCTCAGTCATTGGACTGTGGCCATGCTGCGGCACCACCTTGAAGGATTTAGTCAAACAAATCAACCCCAGTACTTATTTATTTTTAAGTCTGGTACTTATTCCCTCAGTCTCTTTTGCTGAACTACTAAGTTACAAGGACATAAACCCACCAACACATGTTGCCAAGATCTGGGATGTATACAATGACACGCACGCACAACAGTTTCCATCTTCCAAATTCACTCACTCGGTATTAGTCACTCAGGGCTAGAATGGAAAAACACTTTCCTAAGGTGCCATGTGGTGGCACTGAACCCAGAACCATTGTGGTTGCAAACTTCTTAACTACACAGCAATGCAGCTTTCTGTTTTAGTCAGCAGTTCTTCCACATTGTCTAAAACTGCTCATGTTTTTATGTAAGGATTGAATAATTTCTGGGGGGTTTTTTTTTTCTTTTTTCCCCTTAGTTTGCCATATCATCAAACAAGGGCGTTGCACTTTGGTTACAACATTGCAGATGTTCAAGATTTTAGCCCTTAGTGCTTTGATATTGGCCTACAGCCAGAGTGTGCTATACCTGGATGGTGTGAAATTCAGTGACAGTCAACAAACAATACAAGGACTATTATTAGCTGGTTGTTTTCTCTTTAATTCCAGGTCGAAGGTAAGTCTGTTTGTTGCGTTTCCGAGATATATATATATCCTTTCGTTTTACAGTAGTTGGTTATTTGCCTGGCTTTTAGTAGGCAAAGATCTTTTTTGGAGGATTGTCTCTGTAAATATCATACAAGGATTGATTCAGATCTTTTATGGTATTCGTACATTTATCAAAACTATCATCTGTGATGGTAAAGTGAAACAGTTGCAACTGGAAATTGAAACCTGAACATTTCTCTTTTGTATGTGGTATATATGATCAGATTGGAGCCTGGTGCAGCCATCCGGTTCACCAGTCCTCAGTCAAATCGTCCAACCCATGCTAGCATGGAAAGTGGACATTAAACGATGATGATGATGATATATAATGTGTTTATTATCAGCTCTTCCTCTTCCCCACCCCCCATGTGTCATGCCAACAGGCATTGGCAATCATGATTTTTCTTGGGAAAGACACAAGGTCATCTTACCTTCTGCCAGTTTATTTGCACTTAACTCTGTTAATCTCTTCTTCTCTTACACTTAACCTTGAGGCACAGAGCTTATTTGACACTTAGAGGGAACTGGTTCACATGCCCCCCCCCCCCCGGGCATGTACACACATCAAAGGGCTTGTTTAGCCCATATCTAGGAGCCAGTTTTTCTTCTAGACCTATTTTCCTTAATCACAGGACCATCTTCTGCTATTAGCTCCATAACAGGGGTCCTTGACAGATACTCCTGTCCCGGATCAGAACAGACCTGGAAATAGTAATGACTAAGGGCTGGTTCCATATTACCCCCAAACTCCCAAACCAAAGCCTCACCACTGACTGTAGTTTAATGTCTTCTCCAAGACATTGTTAACTTGGTTTCAAATTTTGGTACAAGGCTAGCAAGTTCCAGTCATGAGAGTTAGTCAATTACACCAACCTCAGCGCTCAACTGGTACTTATTTTATCAACCCCAAAAGGATGAAAGGCAAATTCAACTGCACGAGGAATTTGAACTTGGAACATGAAGACAGGTGAAATGCCGCTAAGCATTTTTCCCAGCATGCTAACCATTCTGCCAGTGCGTCCCCTTAAATATTGTTACTATTGACTGTTATTAATATCATGTTTCTTTTCTTTGGTCTCTCTTTTTAACCTTTTGCTCTCTCCGTCTCTTTGCCAGCCTTTACGTACATTATCAAAAGAACGGCCTTTACCTAATATATTCAATATTTACACCATCTTAACGGTGCTGGGACAGTTTGTAGTCCATTTTACAAGTTTGGTATACTTGGTTAGAGACGCCAGAGTTCGCTCAGGATACGAGTAAGTAGTTCTTGTTTTTGTTTGTTTATTTGTTTATGTTTTAGCTTTTTGGTACCAACCTACTTGAGACTGATTCCTGGTTCTTTGATACAAACTTCATGTTTTAAAGCAATCTAAAGTAAATCCTTCCGCCAAAATTTCATTTCTAAGTTATGTTCCAAACATCTGTTTGACCCTTTAGCATTCAGATTGTTCTGTCAAATGTAATGTTTATATAATCAAATTGTTTTGAATTAATCATGCATTACATTGTAGCATTAAAATTTCAATGATGTCATTGTTTATTCTTGTCAAGCCATCTAATCTGTGCTAGCATGGAAAACAAATGTTAAATGATGATGACAATATATATATATATATATATATATATATGAGAGGCTCTGCCAAGCTTCATTGAAGAAGCTTGTATCATCCCAAAGCTATTGTAGGCAACATTTACTTTTGGTTTTATAATAATTATATCAGCCCCATTACTACTTACCTGAATATTCATTTAATTACTCGCTTTTTATCAAATTGTCACAGACAGATGCCCAAGATTCCACACATTGGAATCAAACCCATGCCTACACTATATATAATGTTTTACCAAATTCTTAACACCATGTCTATGTTATATCTGTACATGATATATTTACCTTTTTATCTCCTTACATTTTCAGTGAGTATCGGAAAGTTGACCTTGAAGCTAAATTTGAACCCAATTTGCTCAACACCACAGTTTATATTATTTCTGTGACACTTCAAGTTTCTACATTCTTTGTAAATTACACTGTAAGTGCTACTGAAAACTCTCTCTCTCTCTCTCTCTCTCTCTCTCTCTCTCTCTCTCTCTCTCTCTC
>NC_069001.1:37008121-37010202 GCF_001194135.2 Octopus bimaculoides
TATATATATATATATATATATATATATATATATATATATATTTATTGTCAATTATTACAATTGTTATAAAATATTTAGCAAAAGGTAATCCTAATCTCCGACCTAACATGGACATTGTGTTATTTACCAGGAGTAGAATTTTGGTCCTCTGCCATTACAGCATTCACTCCACTTTCTTTCAAATGAACTCATTTCAGATATGCTCTCACAATGATATTTCAAGCATAGATCTTTCTACAGTCCTTTGCATTGTAGTCAATTGATGTTCCACAGCAGCCCACATCTCACTTGCATTTAAGTGTGCAGATAAGACAGCACTATTGAAGAGAGTGACACCTAGGATCTTGTCCAGAATACATATATATATACACATACAAAGCAGGGTTGGACTGAGAGTATTAAGGGCCCTTAGGCATAACTGTTTACCAGGCCACTTTGTGTGTTTTGGTAGAGTTAACATGTAGAGTGCGGGGCCCCTCAGAGCTCCAGGCCCTCTGGCAGTGCCTGATTGACCAACGGCTCAGTCCGCCCCTGATACAAAGCAAACGCATAATATTGTTTTCCTTCTCTTCTTCACCAGGGCGAACCATTTATGGAAGGCTTAAAAGACAACAAACCCCTATTGTATAGTTTATTAATATCTGGCTCTACAGTGTTGCTATTAGCTTCTGGAATCTTCCCACAGATGCTGGATATGTTTCAACTTGTAGAACTTCCAAGTGATGTAAGTATTGCCTGCAAGACATTGCGGTTTCTTCTTTCTATATTCTTGAAAAATAAAAATTTCTGTGTCATATGAACACCAACTTCTCCACATGGCCTCAGGGACACAGTGTTCAGTTTTTAGCCACACAGATTTGAGTTCCGTCTCACTGCATGGCTCCTTGGTTCAGTGTCTTCTATTATAGTCTCTGGCTGACCAATGGAATTGGTTGATGGAAACTGTGTGGAAGCCTAGTACTTTAAGTCTGGTACTTATTCTATCAGTCTCTTTCACCAAACTGCTAAGTCAGGAGCACACACACACTTTTCACTCAGTGCACTTACCACCTTTTCCACTCTTTTGTCCTATTTTGTGTTATATTCATGTTGTACCTGGACCTCATGTTTCTCTCTTTCTCTGTCCTCCTCAGCAAGACAACTGCTCCTCTCCCTCTATCACAGTTTCTTATTCCTCCAGTCTATACCCTGCTCAGTTGGAAGGTACTTGGCAACCTCACCTGTGCCTCTTAAAAAGCACCTAGTCCTCTCTGTGAAGTGGTTGAAATTATGAAGGGTAACTGGCTATAGAAACCTTGCCAAGGCAGACATGGAACCTGGCAGAGCCCTCTGGCTCATCTCTTCTAGTCAAATCATCCAACTCATTATCAACATCAAGCAGACATTAAAAGATAAGATGATGACATAAACATACAACTGGCTTCCACACAGTTTCCATCGACCATATTCATTCACAAGGCATTAATCACCCCTGGGCTAGAGTGGAAGACATTTGTTCAAAGTGCCATGCAGTGGAACTGAACCTGAAATCACATGACTACAAAGCAAGCTTCTCAATCGCACAGGCATGATGACATCTCCTAAAAATAAAACACAAAATTTTATCATTTTAAAACAAAAGACTTTTTGTTCCCATGATATTTCCATATAAATAATTGACCCAGCCAAGCTCTAATTGTGGAGGGTGTCTGTGGAAAGGGTAGACCCAGGAAGACGTGGGAGGGAGTGGTGAGAAAGGATCTTGAAATGCTGGGCCTCACTGGGGAAATGATAAGGGACCGGGGGTGGTTATGGTGATTTACTGTACTTGAGAAGAGGCATCAAGCCAAGTAAAATTGCTGTCATCCATACATACAGGCTTGTCCTTTACAGGTGCCAGTGCCACATAAAATGCAGTTGTGCTGGTGCTGCATAAAAGCACCTGTGCTGGTGGCACATGAAAGTCAATTAGCACACCCCACAAAGTGGTTGGCATTAGGAAGGGCATCCAGTTGTAGAAACCATGCCAGAACAGACAATTGGAGTCTGGACAGCTCCTGTCAAACCATCCAGCTCATGGCAGCATGGAAAATGGATGTTAA
>NC_069001.1:37010694-37013212 GCF_001194135.2 Octopus bimaculoides
TGATCTTTTTTTCTCTTTCTCTCTCTCTCTCTCTCACTCTCATCACATCTGATCTCATGTATTCCAATCATTGATTTGAAAACTGTTGGCGCTGCCAGCCACCATTCTTTTCTTGTCATTCTTACTTATTCCAAAAACATTGACATTAATTCTAAAGAAAAAAAAAAGAAAAAAGAGACAATCCTGCAGTAAATGCATACAAACGCTGCATGTACAAAAAAAATGTGAAAACGGGGGGGTTCTGTTCTTACATAGTTCTTTTTTTTTTTTTCCATACTGTATATTAAAAAAAAAAAATTGTTTTTTCACTCAAAATTTCTACTACAACCAAACCTTTTAAATATTTCTTTCAACTTAAAGATATTGAAAAGCAAAAAAAGAAACAAAAATAGCAAAAAATATTTCTTGAATATTTATTTCTTTTAATTTAACAATTTTTATGGCGAAGAAAAAAATTTTCATTTTATTTTTTAAAAAAGTCCTAATTTTATTAATTTTTCTTCTGCAAACATAATAATAACTTTAGATTTAAATTTAAAAGTTAATAACAGTTTAAATATTTATATAAAGTTAATTTTGAATTTCTATTAATGCATTTTTCTAGACAGTCACAGAAGTGAAAAAATATATATATAATTCACTATTAAGGTTGTTGATAATGGGATAAATAATTCATTAATCTATAACGAAGATTAAAAAAGAAAAAAGATCGGAATGGTTTGCTTATATGTATATATATATATGTATGTATGTATGTATGTACATCTATATATATATACAAGTATATACATACATGCCATTTCCTCACCTCCCTCCCCAAATATGAGATGATACCTTTTTAAATATTATTTTTTTAAAATTTTTAAACTATTCCCATGATGATAATTAATTGTACAACTGTGAACTAGCTGCTCCAAAGAGACATATCTGAACTTGTTGTACCTAACCAGTAAACGCAGACCATTTTCCTGAAGTAGTAACCTGATGACTTCTTGTTAGAATCTCTTCAATAAAATGATCGTTGCCAAATTGATTGGAACTGGATGTATGTGTTTTTGTTGTTTGTATTTTGATTTTCTTTTAACTCCATGTTGAAGAATTATTTAAATGGTATCTTAAAAAGGAATATTTATTAATTATATATACACACATACACACACCTACATTTATCCTACATAATTGGCCCTCCATCAGTTATAACGATGAGTGTTCCAGCTGATTCAATCAATGAAACAGCCTGCTTATGAAATTAATGTGCAAGTGGCTGAGTACTCCACAGACACATCTACCCTTCATGTAGTTCTCAAGGAGATTCAGCTTAATGCAGAACGTTGATGCAGCTGGCCCCTTTGAATTACAGGTACAACTCAATTTTTTCCAGCTGAGTGAACTAGAGCAACTTGAGATAAAAAGCCTTGCTCAAGGGCACAACACACTAGCGGGGAACCTAACTCATGACATTACAATTGTTCGCTGAATGCCCTAACCATTAAGCCACTCACCTTCACTATATCATACACACTAAAGTGGTTGATGTTAGGAAGGGCATCCAGACATAGAAACAGGCCAAATTAGACTGAAACCTGGTACAGCTCTCTCCTGCTTGACAACTCTGGTCAAATCAACTTACTCATGCCTGCATGGAAAACAGACGGTCAAGGATGATGATAACAATGACCACACATATAAACACTTCTATTTGCTTTGGCAAGTGGGCTGTGGACATGCTGGGGTAAAATAAATCTCAAAATTATATATTCATTTTTACAGCTGCCCCAGGAGCATTTTTCAGTGCTCTTTATATTTTGTTTTTCAGTGATTCTATAGGATAGCCAGAAATTATTTAGTTTGTCAAAAACTATCATTTCTTTAGGTTTGTATGATTTCAACACTGGAGATCACAATCATACATAAATTCATTTTTTTCTTCAAAATTTGAATTGAAAAATATTTTTGGGATTTAATTCATCTTTCTTTCCATAACTTTGCATTTTAATTTGTTTGAAGCTTCACATTTTTTTAAACGTGACAGATTGAAAAATTATGCAACAATAAAATTTTCACAAATAGTTTTGTTTCAAAATTTCTTTTTTATGGAAGTGAGTGGAAGCAGGGGTTAAAATTTTGGAAAAAAATTTTATTTATTTTTACAGAATTGTAATCTCTGATGTTTAAAAATATATAAATATAAAAAAAAGTACAATGGTTGGCAAATTAAATAATTTCCTACTCTATTGTTTAAGATTACCCCTGTTTTCTACCTCTTAGTATAACAGAAGAGCTGGGTAAGCTGAAAAAATAATCCCTTTTTTTTTTCAACTATTTTTCCAAAGAATTTTAACATGTAGCCCAGAAATTTCATTCCAAAGAAATCTGTAATAGATCTATAACCGTATATACATATATATATTACATGTATGAGTGTGTATATTGCGTATATTGCGTGTATATATATATATATAAAATGTATGTATGTGTGTGTGCGTATATATATATATATATATATATATATATATAT
>NC_069001.1:37013311-37015183 GCF_001194135.2 Octopus bimaculoides
TTTTTTTTTTTTTTTTTTTTTTTTTTTTGATTTCTAAAAAAATTATTTTCATTCAAAACAAAGTTGGGTGAAATAATACAGAAAAATATAGTTTTTATTTATTTTTTATAAGGGGATTTACCAATGGATAAAACTGAAATAGAGATACAGTTAATATTTGCTGCACTCAAAGACAAGCTGTTATGTCAGTGTTAGGAATAAAGCTCATCTTAAATACCATTCCATCAAAATCGTTCTGATTTTAGGGTTTTGTTTTGTTTTGTAATTTTTTGTTTGTTTTTTCTATTTTTAATTGAAAGAAGGTGGGAGTCTTTTCTTTATCTTAATGTATTTTGGTTTCTACTCATTAAAAAGACAACTTGGTTTCATTGTTGTGTTTAATTTTTACTTAAGATTAAATTAAACCATTCATAAAATGGCTTTGTAATACACTAACAGTATGAAACATCAAGAGGAAACAGGTTTGGTAAGAAGTTCACTTCCCAACCGCATGGTTCTGGGTTCAGTCTTAATGCATGGCACTTTGGGCACATTTCTTCTATAACCTCAGGCTGACCAAAGCCTTGTGAGTGGATTTGGCAGATGGAAAATGAAAGAAGTCCATCATGTTTGTGTGTATCTGTGCTTGTCCTCCATCATTGCTTGTTAACTGGTGTTGGTGTGTTTTTGTCCCCATAACTTAGCAGTTCAGCGAAACAGACTGATTCAATAAGTACCAGACTTAAGGGGTCGATTTATTCAACTAAAAATCCGTCAAGGCAGTGCCCCAGCTTAGCGTCCATGCTACAAGTGCAAAAGATTGTTTTAAATGGTACGTCACACATATTGAAAAGAGCATTGTCTATGTGATTTGGTTGTTGTTTCTAGCTGGTCGAGTGACCTCAAAAGGCTTCCTCGTTAAGAGAGGCTTTTGTCTCCACGAGTTAGACTTGTAGGGAATTAAGAAACGTAAGGTTGTGACATTCATGCCATTCTCAAAGCATATCAGGACATAAGTGAAACGAATTCTCATTACGCTGAGAATCGAATCCATAATTGCTAATTAATGATGCACCACCACCACCTCCACCAAGTTTTATTACGAACTTTTATTTTATTGCAGTCTCACAAGAAATAAAAAAAAAAAAGAAATATGATTCTTAAAACAAAAACATATATTTGAAGTTGTGACGTTCATACATTTTCCAAACAGCATTAGGACGTAAGTGAAATGAATCCGCATTCCACCAAGAACTGAAACTGCAGCGTCAACACCAACACCAATTATGAATTCATGTTATTGCATTTCGCAATTAACAAGATATTATTGGGGAAAATAAAGTAAAATGATTTTATCCGAGAATCGAAATCGGGTCTGTCAACATTACAATGAGAAAAAAAAAAAGGCGGTGACTCACTAAATTAAATTTTCGCGCCTGTTCGACTTGTCACTACCCAATATTAACTGTGTCTGTGTGTTCGTTCCATAAAATATTTCAGTCACTTGATACTAACAGCTTGACTTACATATTTCACTAAACAGAATTAGTTCATCCGTTTTGGCGCTAATTTTGATTTTTAAACTATTTTTAGAGATGACATCTTGGCAGGCGGACAGACTCGCCTGTGGGGGGAAATTTGTTTTTTTTAGGGTGACATTAATTATTATTATTATAATTAATTAAATATGGCACTAGCTAGTTATAATTTAAAGTGTATTTTATATTTGTCTCTTAAAATCAAAAAGAAAGAACTTAGGGAGAATTATAGGGTATATATATATATATGTGTGTGTATATATCTCTCTCTCTCTATATATATATATATGTATGTATATATGTATATATATATATATATATGTATATATATATATATATATATATATATATATAT
>NC_069001.1:37015822-37027369 GCF_001194135.2 Octopus bimaculoides
ATATATATATATATATATATATATATATATATATATATATACACACACATATATATGTATGTATGCACACATACACACATACTCTAGCAATGGACCCCGGCGTTGCCTGGGTATTATGTCCGACAGCTACTTTATGAACATATCTTTCGGTTATTTCCTCATGAACAACGCTGCAGTTTCCGTCGACTAAATTCAGTCACAAGTCTGTGGTTGGCCTAGGGCTATAGTAGAAAACACTTGCCCAAGGTACCATGCAGAGGTACTGAACGTAGAACCATGTGGTTGAGAAGCAAACTTCTCAACCACACAGTCATTCTTGCACCTAATACGTGTGTATGTGTTTACTTTTGTTGTTAAATCGAGTATTGTGTCCCACTGTATCTCAAAGTTAGCAGTTCATCAAGCGGTGATCTATAAAATAAATGCCAGATTGAAATACGTACTGAGGTTAGTATGATCAATTAAAATCTTTGAAGGTAGTACCCCATCATGGCGACAGTCGAAAGACTAAACCCAGTAAAATAATGTTTAAAGACTAAATGGCTTCTAATTTCTAGCATCAGTTAAGAGTTTTATGGGATATAAAACTTTATTTTACCTAATATAGTTTTAGAGTTTTACTGTAAGCTATTTTAACCTTGACAACAAAGCGGCGAGCTGATAATGTTGCTCACACAACATCTTCAGAAGGAAGAAATGGAGGTACAGGCGCAGCAGCCCAGAGAAGACATGGAAGCTTTGAGAAGGTTGATTCAAGTTCAAATTTCCGAAAAGTATTCTAGTCCAAGTTCCCGTCTTACAACTTCTTCAACTGCTATCCTACCATTTGCTGCTCTTGATTAAACATCAGAATTGTGGCCTGATTGCTGGTCAAGATTCTGCATTTATGTTGAGACCAACACCAAGCCTGACCAGCTCAAAGCTCAAGTTTTCGTGACGAATCAAACCGCTGACTGGCGAATCTGGCAACGCAATAGAGTCCGCCCAAGGATATTAATGAGTTGATGATGGAGGAAATTGTCAACTTTATGAAAGAACAATTCGACCCCAAACGTTTCGTTGTGCGAGAACGTTTCAAGTTCTGGAGTAACAGGCAACGGAAGCCAGGCAAAACACTCCAGTAACTGGAAGCGCATACGTCAAGACGCTGCTACCTGTGACTTTCCTTCGATCACAGACCCTCAAGATGAAGCTCATAGACAGAGATTCATGTATTATGTCAACAATAAAGCTGTTTTGAAGGCTCTTTTCAAGATCAAGGACACAGAGCTGAACATTGCCCTTGCTGTCCAAGTCGTAATTGAGACCAAAGACACGGCGAAGGCTGCCAAGGAAACTGTTTACGGTTCCAGGCCTGTCATCAAGATCAAGCAGAGACAGAACAAGGGTCAACGAAAAACCACCAACAGTCTAATTCTACAGACCCTGAATTGAAGTGTTACAGATGTGGAAAGGCCCATAAAGTGGCAGACTGCCCCTACAAAGAAGTCAAATGCCACTTTTGTGACAAGAAAGGACATTTGAAAGCTGTTTGTAAGAAGAAGCAACGGGAACATCGTTCTCAACCTTCCGCAAAAAGAATCATGAAAGCAGAACTCGTGAAAACAATGCTCGGCGAAGTTCCCGACGATACTTTTAGAGTAGTTGCGCCAATCACAATCCAGGACCGACAGCTCACGATGGAACTGAACACTGCAACTATGGGAAATTTGGTTTCTTTGCTGGTCCAGAAACAATTAGGAAAACCGAAGCTGGATAATGTCAGACTTCGCTACAAGTCTGCCAGCAAGCATGACCTACCCGTGCTGGGAACTTTTATGGGCCAAACCAAGACGCTGAGAATCTCCGTGGATAATGCTCTTGAACTGAGATGCATAGAGAGTCGAGACAAGTGTAAAGGTGTAAGAACATTGCGTCCTAAGACCTCTAACCAGCCTTATGCTTCCCTCAGCACTCAGTACCCCTGCAGCAACGACTCCCATTTAGAATTAAGTTAGCACCTGGTTATTTCCAGGAGATTATGGAAATCCTAACCAGTGATCTGCCTGGGGTTGCCGTCTTCCAAGACGATATGCTCGTCAGCGGGCAAGACACCAATGACCACTTGAGCAACCCGAGGCGTTTGCTCTCTCGTCTAAACGACAAAGGACTCAGATGCCGTCGTGAAAAGTGTTTAGGAAAGAGTCTAGATAAGATCCAGTGATAACTAAAGTGATGCGTTCTGTCTGCGAAGGGTGAAGTACACTGAGACCAACGATGAAGTAATGCGACGAGTCTGTTACATTAGAGGCAACTCTGGGCGAAACAACTCGAGGTTATTTTTGTTGTAAAAAAGTGTTGTGCAAAAATACATACTTTATTTGGGAGCCAAAAGATTACTGAATCTTTTGATACCTGATACGTCAAAATTGGCAACCCAGTTTTCAAATCCATAAGGAACATATGCACACATACACACACATTCTTTTATTCTTTTCTTTTACTTGTTTCAGTCAGTTGACTGCAGTCATGCTGGAGCACCGCCTTGAAGGGTTTTAGTCGAACAAATCAATCCCCAGGACTTATTTTTTAAGTCTAGTACTATTCTGTCATACTCTTTTGTCGAACCACTAAGTTACGGGGATTACGGGGACGTAAACACACGAACACCAGTTGTTAACCGGTGATGGCAAGAAAGGAGGGCGCAAAAACATACACAAAAACACACAGAGGTATATACAAGTGTATATACGACGGGCTTCTTTCAGTTTCCGTCCACCAAATCCACTCACAACGTTTTGGTTGGCTCAAGGCTTTTGTAAAAGATACTTGCCTAAGGTGTCACACAGTGGGACTGAACCTGGAACCATGTGGATGGGAAGCAAGCCACACACACACACACACACACATATATAATCAGTTGTAGTTGACTGGTCCAGGTGATGACGTAGGCACATCTGTTGACGTGTGGATTATTGCGACCGTTGACTGATAAAGACGTAGTCACGTCTATTCACGCCTGGATGGATGAACGACTGTTGCACCAATTGACTGTTAACAAAAGGTAAGGACGGAGGCTACTCAATGTATGCTTTTCTGTCTGGCGTCAGACGGTTGTTGACAAAAGAAAATAAACAGCCAATATGCAGATTAATGTTTTATGCCTCTGGTGCACAACGACTACAACAAATGGCAGATATTCGCTCCATTAGCTTTATGGAAGTCTTTGGATCTTTTCGATTGGCTGCGTCTGTTTGCCTTATTTAAACTGGAAGCAGGTTTACTTCAGCTGGCGTTTATATTTTACCCACAAATATAATTTCTCTGTTTTAGTTATTTCTTGAAGACAAAGACTACAAATCTGTTTTTGTTTCATTCAGTCTGTCAATATTGGTTTTTCTGTCTTTGTAGCGAATATTTAAGGTTTCGAAGACAAACGTTGATGAAACTTATGTGTCTTCAGACTTCTTCACAAAGTGTTATGAATGTAGGTGCAAGCAAGGCTGATGGTTAAGACGTTCTATTTGAAATCACTTGGTTTTTGCCCTTTGTTCTTGTTTTGAGAAGAAACCTAATTTCGAGCAACTTTACAGATCAATTTTTCGACACTATTTTCTCTAAACCTGGCAAAGTATGTGTAGGGATTTCAAATTTTCATTTTGCATCTGCTAAAAATTTTAGCGGGTGCTCTCGCACCCTCTGTTCCCGAGCCATTGTGTGTGTGTGTGTATATATATATATATATATATATATATATATATATATATATATATATATATATATATATATATATATATATACAACTTATATATATATATATATATATATATATATATATTACAAGTTCAAAAAAAGGAAAAAACAAAAAAACAACAACAAAAAACCGCAATAAAAATGGCCATTTTAAAGTTTAAATACATCACAAACATATTGGAACCGATTTAGAAGCTTATATATCATTTTAATATTATTACACAGGCCTTCTTATTTTATTCTGAAATCACAGGTATATATATCATTCTAGATATTCCCGTTTGTGGTGCTTCTGAAAAATAAACAAGCATTGGCATCAGTTTAAAATCTCTTGAATCACTTATTGTCCAAGCACGAGAGTCAAACAGTCTTTTCCGGTCTTGAATACAGAAGCATTTTTAAAAAGTATTTTCGGAAGTAAAATGTGCAAGATAACATACTTTTGCAGAAAATGCATTTCATCTACTCTGAATATAATTTAATGGGAAAGGAGGAACAGCTGCCCGCATGATCATAGTCTTAAGAACCAGGAGAAATTTCTTAATGGCCTGGGTGTTTGCACACGCAGTTTCACTAGACGTACGGAGCCATGTAGGTAGGTTATTAAACCGTCGTTTGAATGTACAAAACAAACTACAACTAGCTGTGAATGTTTGGTAGTTTTCTCATAACTCTTGTGTTTGAAGATGCTTCTGGTTCTTGCTTTTTCCATTGCAGTAAGTTGACAATAACAGGTTGCATTTCGTTTCCTAGTTCATTCACTTATATAGGAAGTATAATTTCTATATTTGTGGTTCCCCACGAAAATTTACCCTTTGAACGAGTCACCTTTGTTGAAAAGCAATTATTTCTAATTTAGGCACAAGACTAGCAAGTTTGATACTATCGACCTAAGTATTTGACTTGTACTTTATTTTATTGAATCCGAGGGATAAAAAACAGGGTCGACCTCGATGAAATTTGAACTCAGACCGTTAAAAGTCAGAAGAAATGACCAAGGACGCTTGTCCGAAACGTTAATGATACTGCTAATCCAACGTCCTTAAAAGTTTTCATACAAATATCTCGCCATTATGCGTTCTCATAATATACTGTATAATGGTTCCAAGTATTGGGAGAAGGCCAGTAATTTTAAGGTGAAGTGTTTCGTCAATTACACCGACCCCACTGCTCAACTGGCACTTTATTTTATCGACCCGGCTAAGGTGAAAAGCAAAGCTAACCTCAGAACGTAAAGAGCCAGTATATACTATATAATCACCACAACAGATGTGATATGAAGTATGTGGCATTAGTTATTAGGGCAAAGCAACGAGTTGGCAGAAGTCGGGGAAGAAGAAAAAATGCCTTGCGGCTTTTCACGTTTTGAGTTCAGATTTTTCTGAATTTAACTCCGTTTTTCATCCCTCCTGGGTCGATTAGATAAAGTATCGAGGTCGATGTGATCACACCTCTTCCCTTCAAATTGCTGTCCCCTTGGGATTATTTCAAATACACTGTTACTATAAGTATAGCCATCAATACTGCTTTTTCTACTACTTCGCCATCGCCGACATTACTAACTACTAATATTGCTAACGACTACTATTAAAGCCACCATTACCACCGCATCTTCTGCTGCCTATTAATACTGCTAAGTCCACCACCACCACCATCACTACTACTATACTAGTGCTACCACCATCATCACCACTTCTACTAACACGACCGCTATCACCACCACTTCTAACCATTCATACTGCCACTACTATAGTCACTTACCACTCCTACTACTACTCAGGAAAAATGTAATATTTTGAGGAGTGTTAATCTGAAATCGATTTCAAATTATCAGCAGTTAAGGTTGTGGCGGGAATAATTTGAAATTGGCTCCCTCGAACACTGGTGGTTTGCAGAGAGATGGTGCTCCAGCGTGGTCACAATTCAAATATAAACATGCACGCATTTACAGAGAGAATCTACAGTAACAGTTCAAAGCGAAGCAATGTAATAAGCGGGTTTTTGTTAGATATTAGATGAAGCGGGTCACAGTATTAAAAGAATATTTAACGAATATCTAGGCGCAGGCGTGGGCGTGTAGTTAAGTAGCTTACTTCCCAACCATTGTATTTGTTCCTCACCACCGCTGGACTTACTGGCTTGTTTACGTCCCCGCAACTTAGCGGATCGGCAAAAAAAAACATCAGTAGAATCACTACCAAGCTTTAAAAATAAGCAATGGGGTCAATTTGTTCGAGTACACCAGTGTTTCTGAACCATTTTTTTAACTGGAGACCCGTTTTATTCTGGTAGACATCCCGTTGCCATATGGTGTTTAAAAACTAGTCTTATAGTTAATTCTTTCAAAATTCCTATTTTGTTTATCGCACATTAACGTGTATAGAGAAAGAAACTTGGCTGTTTCTCGCAATACATACATCTGTAGCAAATTTTCTTCATCAGCCCTTAAAATAATACTGTAGATCCAATTTACTAATGCTTGCGTGGACCTCACCACCACCACCACCAAATCTTATACTGGCTCAAGTTGAAAATCACTAGACTAAACCTTCTCAAGGCTGTGCTCCAGCTTGACCGCAGTTCATTGACAAACAGATAAAATATAAAAGATCTACGTATGTAGCACAGGCACAGCATAGCCGAATTAGTTAAGCAGTTTGCTTTGCAGCCATAAGCCACACGGCACCATCCCTCTGCGTGATATTTTGTGTCGTCTGTCTTTATAGCAGAGACGACAGAACAGTTTTCTAGATAACAAGAAAAATTATCTTGCATTTTTTTTGGTGCGACCCGCTTGATAACTGATCATACTTCATGCGACCCACTTCTCGAAAAAAGTTGCCCTTGCCTGCGGGAGAGTGTGATTTAAGGACACACGCCTGCTATTTCTAACAAGGCGAACGAACTGGTAGAGGTTACTTTGAATGGTGGTGGTGATAGTAGTTGTACCAGTGATAGGTGATCGAAGGATAATGATGGTGGTGGTGGTGGTAGTGATGTGTCAGTGACCTGACCTCACTCTGACCCCATCCGAAAAAATTTTTATTGCGGCACCTGAAGATCCACCACTTCAGATATCTCACATTAAACTTCGTCACCCTACCAAAGTCAGGTCAAGTATTACACTCAACAAACAATAATAATTTCATCGACAGAAAGATTTAAGTAAATGAGAGAGATGAAATTTAATCAGATAACGAGTCGGACCTCAAGATTATCTTATATACATATATACAATAAACAATGTTTTCAGTCATTCGAATATTCGTTCCATCAAAAATATTCAACAGTAACTTGTTAATATTCAATACCCCCTTTTACTCATTACAAACAGGTAGGTTCACTCCATACTTGTGACCATATTTTAATACTGCCTGCTTATTTCTCTTAAAAATTCCAAATGCTAATAAAATCTAGGGGGCATCCCGTACAGGCGTGTCGAGCGGCAAAATCTCTTTGTTCAGCATCAGGTGTTCACAATTCAAGTGTTTAAAAAACAAAAAAAACGTTCTACCTGGTACACTCGAGCTGCTAGGTAAATAAATCTTCCCTAAAAATGCCATGCCCTGTTCTCTTTATTTCCAGATATATTATTAGGCTGAAGAAAAAGGTCGTGCGCCCTGCTAAAAATAATGCTTTTTTAAATATTTCTAAGGTTTGTGTGTTCATTCTGTCCATTATTTTAACACAGCGCACTTACTTTTTCCTCAACCTAGTAATACTGAAAGAAACAAAAAATGACGAGAATCACTATGGTAAGGGGTCTGCGAGATAAGGTTTTTTAATAGAAATTTGTTAACTGCCATTAAAAAAAAATAGGGCTTATATATATTAACCAATCTTCACTCTAAAGACGATCCTTTCTTATTTCAATTAAGGCGATGGAAATTAGCTGTAAAATTAAGATTCAGGCATAGCTTGGCGGTAACTAGTTCAGTGCCACTATGCGGCACCTCGGGCAAGTACTGCATAGCTCTGGGCTGATGAATGCCTTGTAAGTGAATTTGGCAGACGGAAACTATGTGGAAGGCTTTCGTATGTTAGTTATCATCACTGTCTGACAGCCACGATCGGTTTGCTTACGTCCCTGTAAAAGAGACCAATAATAGAATAAGGACTGAGGCGGATTCGTTCGACTGTATGCTTACCCTATATAGCAGGTAAAATGGGCGAAACAAATAAAAACTACTTCGGCGATTTGAAAAACCGGCTTCCGCGCTAAAAACTCTGGGAACGGTTACCTGCTGCATGAGAGCGTAACAAAGCTACAAGCAGGAAACGTGTTGCTTAGAGAGAAGCAGCTGTTTACTTAAAACCCAGGACACCCTATAGGAAACCGTCCCGCCTTTTCTTTTTCGAATTACATTGGCGGTTAGAATATGTGGGAGAATGAACATATTCCCGGTTATTTCTAGCAGGTTATTAGTATGGTATGTCACATAAATAAAGTTATCTCCAGTTGTAGTCGGCTTCATTAATTAAAGTGGCGGACACCCGCAGGTTAAGCCGAGCAGCTAAAAAACTTACAATACAAAGTGGGCGGACACAGCTAATCCGACTGTTACACATGAAACGCATTAAGGATTTGTATAGTGAATGCAGTCTATAGGGGTCTGCTTTTAGCCGCGTAAAATAAATTTCAGATAAACGATGGATTTAGGAGTGTAATAAAAATTGACACCTCATGAAATAAATTTTAATTTAACAGCAATATATTTTTTATAATGATTGATTCAAGGAAATATGAAATTCGGAATAGCATTCCCATCCCACATGGAAAACCGAAAAAGGGTGGGGCTTTTCCCTTTATTTTGCAGAGTTGTGGTAGGCAATAAATACTTCTGTTCTCGATCTCCGAACTTTTTCGACCCCAAAAGGTGTATGGGACTTCGGAACAACCTGCCTGTCTAAATACCAAGAGTTATGGAACAGACTTTCAGGATGGAAAATACTTAATAACGGCATTGTTTATCTAGTTAATTGATGGGTTAAATTACCCATCTTCACAAAAGCTGTTAAGAAAAACCGGGTTGTACCGAACCATCTTTAGTCTGAAGGTTTTTCAAATAAAGAGACTTCAGACGGTTAACAAGCGACGTTTAGCTGTTACCGCCAGTTGACAGAGCCCAAATAGCCGTACTAGACATAGCAGCCTAATGTTACCGCAATTCCATAGCACCTAAAATTTTCGTTGACAAAGATATTACTTAACCCAGTAATATACATAGATCTTAGCATGGCGACGCAAATTAGATGGACTAGGCTATCACTGCCTTATGAAGGGACACGGCATTAGCTAAATCTTGGTGCGAAATATCCCATCACGACAAACGATTCACTAATAAATCATGTAAGTGGTAAAAATCTGCCTAAGTGCCAGGGCTGCATTTGCCCCTAAGTGCCAACTAGGTATGACCGAAAACTTGTTCACAAGACCTGAAATATTAAGATTGGGAGGTGGACAAAAGCCAGGAAGGAGAACACGAAATCGCATGCGAAAACCTGACTCAACATCGAAAGATAAACGACATTGGTAAACAGGAGACAAATAAATTAGATGCAAACAAACAGAAAACTAGTAATGGGGGGAATAGAAAACGAACGAATAATGACCGAAGCTAACGAGGTAGACAAATAAAAATGAAGAAATTGTGAAAGAAAACTCTTGCGAGGGAGAAAGGCATATCGTGACCGCCCTAAAATGACTATCAAGAGGGAATAATGGCCCTAAAAAGGGCCTTTGAGTTATGGAAAATAAAAATGCTTGGGTCAATTTACTTCTTAGCAGCGGATTTCTTGGCAGGTTTGGTTTTCTTAACTGCAGACTTCTTTGCGGCAGCTTTCTTGACAGGCTTCTTCTTAGCTGGTGCTTTCTTAACTACTGGCTTCTTTTTAGCTGGCGACTTGGTACCCTTGGGTTTTGCGGGTTTTTTAGCGGCACTACTTTTCTTTTTAGCGGCACCAGTTTTCTTGGTAGCGGTTGTCTTCTTCTTGGGAGCGGACTTCTTCTTAGCACCTCCCTTGGGCTTCCCAACTTTCTTAACCTTGTCGGATTTAGCTAACTTGAAAGAACCAGAAGCTCCGGAGCCTTTAGTCTGGACCAGGGAACCGCTCTGAACACCGTGTTTCAACGAAAGCCTCAAGTTGCTCAGGAACTGAGTGTTATTTTCGACGTTGTTGTTTGTCAGTATGTACTTTGCAATAGCGGCTCTCGAGCTACCGTTCCTCTCCTTAAGACTTGTTATGGCTGCTTTAATCATCTCCTTGAATTTGGGATGTTTAGCTGGTGATCTCTTCTTAGCAACTTTCTCAGTCATTGTGGCAGATTGTGGTTTACAGAGAAAAAAGCGATTATATTTACTGAGCGAATGTCAAAAGTGGAATATGAATGGGCAGAGTACGGCTGGCAATTTATAGCAAACGCGCCGACGTAGTAGAAGTCACCCGGTCGCTGTTGATATGCACAACGTTAACAGTGAACGTTTTCAATGAGATGTGTTTACCAGCCTTACAAAATTAACAAGTTCGGAAATTAAAATGTATCTTTATTCGGCAATTTTTTGACAAAATAAAAGAAAACACTTTGTTCTATCATTCTATGTGTTTTCCCAAGTTTTTATAAGACGAATTATAGTTAGAAAGCATTTTATATGTTGACAACTCATACTGTACACAACATGATTACTTGTAAAATTTTAAATAAAATTCCATAATTTATTCAAAAGTATACATTTTTCATGTCCAGAAATTAAGATGACATCCTATTCTAAATATTCGTAATATAATTTTGAAAAAATAAGTTTTTTTTTAGATGATATCGGCGTTTGTATTTGAGCAGGTAACACACGTCAAAGTTACGGTTGCAGCCATCAACAATCGTAAGCAACATATTGGAAAGTTTTGTTTGGATGTAAATAAAAATAAAATATTATTGCCAAATAATACAATATATATTGTAAATCGAATCATTGTCATAGTTGTGTTTTGATTTTAGTGTTTAATTATTAGATTAATTTATATAAGTTTATTTTGCCGCGTTTTCGGCAGGTAGTTTAACTCGCATAATCTTTCTTTCAGTCAAGAAATTAATTGCTAACTGAATACTTAAGAAGGCACATCAAAATATTAATTAAAAGCTAATAAATTAATTATTGAACAATTTAATTAAGAATTCGCTAACTTCGTGTTGCGAAGATAAGAGGGCTAGCAATATAAATACTGTTCTTTTTAATGAGTTAATTGAAATAAAATATTTAACAACAAAATATCATAATCTAATTTACAATTATGAAACAGCATAAAACATCGAAAATATTAAAATATCAAACATAAAGGCGAAATGTTAAAAACTTTATTGCATTAATTATTAACTTGACTCCTATTTGGTAATTTAAAATACTTTTTTAAAATAAAAGATTCTTAAGATATAATTATATATTTTAAGACCGATTTTCTTGAAACTGTTGAAAACTTTTTGCCAATTTAATCTTTTCACATTTATGGAGAGATATACCATTTTTACTATAATTATTAGTGAAAATATATTTTCAATATAGCTACAAACGAAAATATTTTAATTGTACATGAAAAATCCATCACAATAAAAGTTTTTTTAGATTAGTAATACTATGCTTATGAATTTACACGTATGCATGTGTAGGAGTGCGTGCGTGTATGCATGTATGTATGTATGTATGTATGTATGTATGTATGTATGTATGTATGTATGTATGTACGAGAGGTGCTGTAAAGTTCCTGGCTTTGGGTAAAAGAAAATACAGGAGGATCAGTTAATTATGATTTTATTTAGCATAT
>NC_069001.1:37028342-37029210 GCF_001194135.2 Octopus bimaculoides
TATATATATATATATATATCAGGGCTGGCCTTAAACCAATTGGATCGATTGATCCTAATCGGGCCCCGCGCCCAAAGGGGCTCCGTGCTCAAAGAGGCCACATCCTACACTGCGACATTTCATGAAGGTGGTCTCCGTGAAATTTCAAAAAAAATCTACGTAAAAATGCCCTTAAAAAAAAAGAAAAGAAGCAAAAACATACTTTCTACACAAGATACCAAAAGATAAACCTATTCATCCCAAATTGCTTGGGTCAGCCTTGCTTGTATTTTTAGTGTGGGAGTTAATTGAATGCATGTGTGTATGTGAATGTTTGAGAGTGTTTGGGTAAAATATTTGTGTATATGAGAGTATGTATGCGGTTGTTTAAGTGTGTAGTGAATTGTATGTATATATGTGTGCGTGTGTGTATGTGTGTGTATGTATGTGTGTGTGTGATTTGCTATAAATATACTTTGTAAATGTTTAATTTTGGAGAAAAATTCTAATTATTAATCTGCATTTTATGTATATCTCTTTTAGCGCAACACCATGCAACAGATATAAGTTTCTTTGGGATCTTGTTAAATTTCTTTCCAATTTTTACCAGGATATTTTTGAAAAGCGTAATTTAGATGTAATTTCGTTTACTATTAGTGAAATTTTTTGGTAAGTTTATAGTTTAGCATCCAACTCGATTTCGGTGGGAAATAATGTTTTTCCTCATTTTTTTTCTTGTGCTGTTAACTAACCTCATCTCCTAATATGCCGCAAATTACTTTTTCCACGGAAATCGGAGGGGAAGGGGCAGGGTGGGCCCTCAGAAATTCTCCCCTCACCTCATCCAATTGGGCCCCGCACTTCCGAAGGCCAGCCCTGATATATATAT
>NC_069001.1:37029413-37030924 GCF_001194135.2 Octopus bimaculoides
TTCTGTGTGCCAGTGTATCACACTTTGACCCACTCTCTCACTACTCAATGACACTTCCGCGTGCTGGGATGAGAGTAATAGTAGGCATAGAGACGGTGAGGGCGGTGGCGAAGACAGAGAGAGGGGGTGGAAAGAAAGAAAAAGAGAGGGAGAGAAAGAGAGACAAGGAAATTTAGGGAGATGATGATGCTTTAGTAAATGGGAATAATAATAATAATAATGAGAGAGAGAGAGAGAGAGGGGGGGGTATGTGAGAGATAGAGGGAGATGATGTACAACTTTCCTGGACAAATTCCTGTGGCCAGCATACTGAACCACCTACTGAACACTATCATTTTTGTTTTGTTTTTTTGCTTTCTTTAATACACACATATGTGTGTGTGTGTACATATATACATTTACGTGTACCCCCACCACCCATATATATATATATATAAAATACACTTTAATTGAAATACAGTTTCCCCAAAATTAAACATATCTAATACAATAATATGAATGTCAGTGTGTCACACTTTTTCAACTTTATTCCTAGACGCCGTAGCCCAACATATCATACCATTTTGGAATCAGGATGACTCCTTGAGTAAATTAAAAACATTCAGGGCCGAATCCGGACCTGCAATCCTGCAATTTTAGATCTCAATGTTTTCATTACTGGGGTTCTTTTCGGCGATGTTTCTACATGAATTTTTTGCGACGAATATGATCATCGTTGGAATACGACTCTGGAGGAAGCAATTGCAACAAATTCTGTGAGCCCAATAGGGCGGCTTTTAATATATATATAGTTATATGTATGTACTATGTACGTATGTATGTATATTTCTTTGTTGCCCACAGGGGGCTAAACATAGAGGGGACAAACAAGGACAGGCAAAGAGATTAGGTCGATTACATGAACTCCAGTGCGTAACTGGTACTTATTTAATCGACCCCGAAAGGATGAAAGGCATAGTCAACCTCAGCGGAATTTGAACTCAGACGAAATACCGCTAAGCATGTCGCCCGACATGCTAAGTACGTATGCATGTACACAAACTCGCACACACATACGTACACACGTATGCTTAGCAGGTATGCAAATCCGTAAATTTTATGCGGATTGCTAATCGTGCAAAAAATAAACATTTATTCTATTGTGCTTTCAATTTTCAATCATTTTTTTACTTTTCGTTTGAAAAGGAAGGTGTGGCTGGAGAAGAGATGTCTGTCGGAGTGTACGTTCCAAAAGAGATGGACGCATGTTGCACGAGTGTTGTGCGTGCAAGGAACCGTGTGAATAGACGGGGGTAAAAAAGAGAACATAAAAGATACCAGCGATAGATCGGGGCTTGTGGGGTCGAAGCGTGGCCTGATCATCGCTTCATTTGTATTGTTAATTTCATTCGATTTAATTTCTAAAAGTCATATTTTATGTAAAATCATATTGATTTACTGATCCCCTCAGTTGTTTTGTCCATTTCTATGTTTAGCCCCTGGTGGGCAATAAAGAAATTGGTATTTCGACT
>NC_069001.1:37031553-37033214 GCF_001194135.2 Octopus bimaculoides
AAAAAAAAAAAAAAAAAAAAAAAATAGATAGGAAAAAATGGGTGGGTGTGCACACACATACTTACTAAAATATGGGTATGGATATATGCATATAATTATATATTATTTATGTTATGATATGATCGAACGCCACGCATTGCCTCCAAGTAAGTTGTCTTTCTATCTGCATGTCTATCTGTCTATCTACCTACCTACCTGTCTGTATGTATCTCTAACTATCTATCTGTCTGTCTGCATGTGTGTCTATCTATCTATCTATCTATCTATCATCATCATTATCGTTTCACGTCCGTTTTCCATGCTGGCATGTTATTAATTTTAAAGTAAAGCATGTTTATTCACACGTTTTTGAATCCATCTTGCATTGTTTTGTAACTTTGAGATTTTGATGAATTAACTGTTTCTTTTTTAGAATGATATTGTATGGTTTGTGTGCAAAACCAGATCTGACCAGTTTGAACATAAAACAGGTAGAATATTTTGGCTGGATATGGCCAGTTTAAATGAGCAGTAGATTCATATGGATGGTTTCTCATATTCTGTAGTATATTATAATCCACCACTGGACAGGATGCCAGTCTGTCGTAGGAAGTAACTTGCCTACATGTTCATCACATATGTACCAGCATCCACACATACCCATACATAGACAAAAACACAAACACACACATGCACACACATATAAATATAATGTATAAAATATATAATGTTTGTGTGTGTGAATAGGTAAGTACATATAAAGATAGACAGACAGACAGACAATATATATATCTAGCTATTAAAATGCTATTCGATTTGACTGAAAAATGTCCGTAAGTGGAATTAGTATGAAAAGCAGTCATAAAGAGATTTCATTGGACATTAAATTTCACAAAGTTTTGATGTGGGGAAAAAAAACCCAAGCATATTGTAAAAACGTCTACTGTGGGAACAATTTATGATAAAATTAGATTCAGCATACAAGCAATTACTCTGTTAACTGTATAGACTTTATTTTTTGCATAGATCCAATGTGATCTTTAAAATGAACGAAACACCCATGTTTACAGGGATGAATTATTGAAACCCCAAATAATTTCTCTCAACACATGGCTATGATGCTTCCCCACTACTTCTGCTTATGATCAGAGATGCACATATTGTCATGCACTAAGGTACATGCTCAACCAGTTATGGTCAAGTAAGTCACAAGCAAATCCGTGGTATTGAGCAGAAAATTTGCTGTATCCTGTATTTTGTACCGAGAGAAAACACGAACATGTGAACGCTTCCAATCACTCAGAAGCCATGAGAGGGATGGCCTTGTATTGCATCAGGTCATTTATTATTATTATTATTATTCAGTAGTTTTATTTTTATAACGTGCTTTCACTTCACTACCGAGCGCAGCTCTGTGCGCCTTGGGTATGTGCTGTGGTTTGCTGTGGTGCTCTTATGTTTACTGTATTGAAAGTGTTTTGCGTAGAATGTGTGCAGTACCCAGTAGTGCAATTTTCTGTATGTTATATATATTTGTAAGTCCTGGTGTTTTTGTTATGTATTTGTCTGAATATTTTTTTATTATACCTAAGGCACCTACTATGATAGGAATTGTTTCTGTTTTTAGATTCCACATTCGAGTTATCTCTATTTCCAGGTCTTTGTATTTTGAAAGTTTTTCC
>NC_069001.1:37034179-37041753 GCF_001194135.2 Octopus bimaculoides
TTATTTTTCTTGTTTTCCTGTCTATTTTACATAGTTCGTTTAGTGTCCAGTTAAGGATGTTGTAGCTGTAGCTTATAACTGGGACAGCTAAAGTGTTGATACCCATTATCTTGTTTTTAGCATTGAGCTCTGTTTTTAGTATTGATCTAACTCGTCTATAGTACTCTTTCTTTATTTTTTCTTTCATTTGTATATGTTGTATCCTATCTAGTTCATTGACTCCTAAATACTTATATGGTTGGCTTTCGTCTAGTTCTCTTATTTATTATTATTATTATTATTATTATTATTATTATTAAGGTGGCGTGCTGGCAGAATCGTTAGTTTGCTCAAATTCTGCCAAGGTCAACTTTGCCTTTCATCCTTTCAGGGGTTGATAAATTAAGTACCAGAGAAACACTGGGGTTGACGTAATCGACTTATCTCCTACTCCCAAAACTGGCTGCCCTTGTGGAAAAATTTGAAATCATTATTATTATTTATTAAGGCAGCGAGCTGGCAGTATCGCTAGCACGCTAGATGAAATGCTTAGCGGTATTTCATCCAACACTATGTTCTGAGTTCAAATCGCGCCGAGGTCGACTTTACCTTTCATCCTTTCAGGGTCGATAAATTAAGTCCCAGTTGATTACTGGGGGTCGATGTAATCGACGGTCTCCATGCCCCAATTCCAGGCCTTGTGTCTATTGTAGAAAGGACTATCATCATCATCATCATCATTATTTACAGAGCAGAATATTGTGTCTCTCTTCTTCCCTGTGACTCCCATGGCACAACCACCTATCCCACAGCAGCAAACATCGTTTGATTATCGCTTTATGAAGTAAAATTAATCGAACATATTGTAAGCTTAAGGTACTAATAATATTTAATATATATTACAGGATTTGTATCGATTACGGAATGAAAAAATATATGTTTATATTACATTTCTAATGTCGTTTGATATTTTTTAAAAATAATTTAAAATAAGTTTCTAATTTAAGCACAAAGGCAGAAACTTTTGAGGGGAGGGGATACTCAATATCATTGATTGCAGTGATTAACTAATAATTTATTTTATCAACCCGCAAAGGTGATAATAAAACACCTTCGCCAATTCTTGGGACTTGAAATTTTTAGTTCATATAGGTGAGTTAGAGTTACCTCCCCTATACCGTTTTCGTTTTCTCTTTGGAATGCTTTTCACGTAACATTCAAAGTTGTTAGGATGTAGGAGATCTCCAGTTTTGTATAGGGATTTTAAAAATAAATGTTATACTACAAAATGAAAGAAAGACAGAAAGGTAGATGCACTAGAATAGTTATATACCAGTCTTACACCTATTATGTTTGAGAGTACGGAGAATCTTGATTCTCACAATATAGAAACATTTCTCATTGGCACAAGCTGACAAAATGGAAAAGTCGTTGCCCCGGATGAGAGAGAGGGAGGTGCGCTGAAACAGCCATTCTGAATTGCGGGGCACGCATTTACGGACAGCAATCTCTGCCTCTATAGTAGTGAACAGAGATATGGTCCAGGGACCAAGATCGTCGGAGGTCTCAACTGTTATAGGTTCAACCATAAACCTGTGAGAGAGAGAGCGACCGATACTTTGGCATTTTTTTTTCTCAGCTTGACTAGCAGAAGAACACGGGCTGGTGCCTGACAACACTAAGTTGCGGCTGGAGAACGTGTCACAGCATGTGGCCTCGCAGATAAGAAGGGAACGGAATGGGAAAATTGTCATACCGTCCAGCCGTCACTCATTGTAGCCCTGCTGCCTCGAGTTGAGATGGGAAGCTTGCAGTGTGTAGGCGAGGTGTTAGATACTGACCAAAACGGTAGCACTTATTTTCTTCCTTTTCCTTTCAGCTCACTGACTTGCGAACTTTATTAAAGAAGACTTCTGTTACAGCATTGCTTTAATCATAATGACTAAAACAGAACGCTGGTTTTGCATTTAAATTTAAACTCTTGAGTCAGTTTTAGGGTTGTTAAGGATATTTGATTTGTGAGATTATGTGTTCAACTATTTCAGGTTAGAAAATTGACAGGACGTTTTATAGTTATTGAAAAGTGAGAAAAAAGTTACAATTAAAAGGGAGAAATATAAATGTAAAAATAATACTTTCGCTTATATATGGGCCCCAACTATGCGAACCTGTTCGTTGGCTACGTTGAGGCCCAAATATTCTCAATTTCATTGATCCCACTCCCGAACTATATGGTCGTTATGTTGACGACTGTATCGGTGAGACTTCACTCTCCCGCGAACATCTAGACTCCTTCCTCTCTTTTGTCAAATCTTTCCATCCTGCCCTCCACTTCTCCTGCACTATTTCCTACACTTCAGTCGCCTTTCTCAACATTTCGGTCAGCATTCATCACTCCACTCTCACCACCCCTATCCACTACAAACACACACACTCACACCTCAACTTCTCCTCCCTCCCACCCTAAACACACCAAGCTCTCCATCCCCTATTCCCAATTCCTCTGTCTACACAGGCTCTGCAGTGACAACCATGACTTTGAGACAGTCTCAAATCATGACTCGCCACTTCATCCTACGTGAATATCTCCTCACCACCATCCATACCACCCTTGCCAGAGCACTTCCGTGGTCCGTGCATCTGCTCTCTCCCCCCAGCACCCGCCCCGCCGTCACCCATCTCCCGTTTCCCCTCACCTACCTACCCACCACCCTACCTCTCCAACGCACAATTCTCCGAGTCTTCCGGCGACTCCAGTCCGACCCCTCCACTTCGCACATCTTCCCAAACCGACCCCTCCTCTTCTTCAAACGAGCCCACAACTTACGAGACCTCTTGGTCCACAGCTTCTTTCCTAATCCAACCTCCGAACCCGGCTCGTTCCCCTGCTCCCGCCCACGCTGCCGCACTTGCCCCTACCTCTCCAACACCACCCTTCTCACAGGTACCCATCATCGACCCTATCATATCACTGACTCCTTCACCTGCATTTTTAACAACGTCATCTACTGCATCTCCTGCTCTCTCTGTCCTTTTCTATACATCGGTCAAATGGGACGCCACTTGGCTGACTGGTTCGTAGAAGACCTCCGAGATAATAGACTCGGCAACGACACCCCGGTCTCGTGCCATTTCCGCTCTACCAGTTTTTCTTTACAACTTGCACGGGGGCCATCCGGACTCCCGTCTTCGCCGTGAACAGGGATTAGTCTTCTCTCTTCGCTCTTTTGCCACATGGGCTCAACTCTCCTTCCCTTTTCATCTAACCCTCCCCCTCTCTTCCTATCACACCTACTTCCTCCCACCCACCTCTCCTCCCTTGCCTTGACACCTACTTCACCTCTTCACTCCTACCCACCCTGTAGACACCAATCCTCTCCCTGCCTCACCCGACACGGAAGAAATGAGCACATGCACACAGGAGCCCCAAATTTCTCAACCCCTGCCCTGTAAGGGAAGAAAAGGGAAAAAGTACATCGTTCTTTACGATGAAGCAAATACCAAACTATTTAATGAAATTCCTTGTTCGGACAAGCCAATATATGTGAGCCCGTATCTTTGCGAGAAAGTGTCCCAGAATCTGGGTTGTATCATAGTCGACCCTATGCATGAGGAGAGCATTAAATACGCGGAAAATAATTTCGATACCAGTGAGATGCCTACAACAGTGAATCCATTCAAATTGAAACAAGACTTTAATATTGACATTTTACAATGTTTAACTTCAAACATTTTTTTGACAAAAAAGAAAAAAAGTATGATTGTATAGGTTAAATGAAGGCGCCCGCCCGGATGTGGGGTCGAATGTCATTATTTCATTACTCATTTTATTTTATTTTTATCTATCTTTTCATTCGTTTTTTGTGTCCCCACTTTCATTGTACCGTTCTGTTTGTTTATATATTGTCCCCTCTATGTTTAGTCGTCTACGGGTAATAAAGAAAAAAGTTGTTACAATCATCTGAAATTGTGATGATATTCGATATTCAAGCAATTTTGCAATTCAACTTCAAAAAAGGACGTAAAGCAGCTGAAACTGCTGGCGATATCAACGAAACGTTTGGTGAGGAAATGACCAGCGAGTGGTCAGCTCGGAAATGGTTTAAACGATTTCGCAGTGGAGACCTGAGCCTTGAAGATCGTGAGCGCAGTGGACGTTCATCTGTCATCGATGGCGATCAATTGAAGACCGTCATTGAGAAAGATCCACGTAAAACCACTCGAGAACTGGAACTAGAACTTCAAGTTAGCCAGAAAAAATTGGCTATTGCAGTTAGGGTTAGCGTTAGGACTCCGAGAACAATAGAAACCAACTTAATCCTTCAGTAAGCCAGAAATAGCACTCAAATCTCTCTTCAAATACCCTACAGAGATTATTAAAAAGGGGAGGAAGGACACAAATAATGTAACACTAGATACCTGTAAAAAGAGGTACGTTCACAGTGGAGTTGACCTACAGCTGAACATCATCTGAATGGAACTTAGCCTTTCCTTATGACGCTCCGAGACGATTATTTTTAAAACACATGGTTAAGGGAATTTTTAAAAATTAAATACTCCCTGTTTACTTCATTTGAATATATCAACCGAATTTTAAAGTTTTTTTTAATGAAAAAAAGATATTTCAGAGTCTCTGTCCTAAAAACACCTGAATTTCTAATATTCTGTCAAAATTGTTGTACAGTACTATACAAAAGTTTTCTGGGCCTGTTAGGGTCATCTCCATACTTCATCATTATATTTTGTAGTAGGGGTTCTGAATGAGAGGGTAAGGTGAGAGACGACCACCAAAAGTAGCCGTGTAAAATTTTCGGCCACCTCACATGAACTAATCAAGATATAGTGTTTTAAAACAGAAAAATTTCAATAATGAAAAATTATTTCATAATGTCCACTTCAAGAAGTTACGTCTCACATCCTCCCCTCTCATTCAGAACCCCTACAACAAAATATAATGATTAGGCATGGAAGTGACTCCAGCAGGGCCAATGTTTCATCGGTAAAAAACGCAATGCGTAACTATACTTATAAGTTGGTAATTAGTAGAAATTTACAATAGTTTAAAATAACCGAAGACTTTTGCACAGTATTATGCTTAACTTAGCAAGTTTTCAACTAAAAATATTTTAAAACATTATTTCAAATTACAGCTTCATAAACAATAAAAATAAAATAAAGATATTGAATTCCTGTTGAAAAATTATGTTGAATGATTAGTTTTTGTAATCTGACATTAAAAAAAAACCTTATTTTTCTCTCCGTGCAGTGTTTCAATGACAACTAAATAAACGAATTCACCATTGCTTCTGTGTGTTATAGGAGGCAAAGTGAACAGGCTTTTTAGAAGTGAAATTACAATAATTTACATATCTTTTCCGGCTATATAGCAAGATGTAAAGTTATTCTTGTTTATTCATTGCAAAAATATTCATCTTTATTCTTGAAAATAAACAAAGAATGAATTTTCCTGACAATACCCCATCAGGAAAGTAAGTGATAGGTCGAAAGAGAAAGCTTTAAAATAATAGCGAATCGGTTTAGATGGCAAATCAGACTGAAATAATTGAGAGAAATGTGTACTGTTAAATTCGTGATAAAGAACATCGTGTCAGTTATCGTAAATTTTAAGAAAATCAAATTTATTCGAGATGGGTAAACACATAAAATATGAGAAAATCAAAGCGGTTAGTGTCCCTGGTTTGTGAAATGAGTGTCGTCTACTACGTCGGTGCCTCCGCTATAAATACGGCTGACTTCTCTCGAAGCAGGCACACCAGTGTTGTTGATACAAGTCATTTTACTGCTGTTGTTATCAATTTATTTTCTTTAATCATCATGAGCGACTCTACTAAAAGCAAGTCTACTAAGCCTAAGGCTCCTCCTAGCCATCCCAAATACAGCGAGATGGTTGCCAGCGCTATCAAATCCCTGAATCAAAAAGGTGGTTCGTCTAAAGCTGCTATCATGAAGTACATTACCGCCAATTACAAAGTTGGAAACAATACTCCCCGGGTCAACGGTAACGTCAAACTTACTCTGAGACAAGGTGTCCTGAAGCACATTCTTGCCCAAACAAAAGGTGTTGGTGCCACCGGTTCTTTCAAACTCCGCAAGACTGCAGCCAAAGGCGAGAAGAAACAGAAGAAGGTGAAGAGGCCCGCCAAGGTCGGCAAAAAACCTGTTACTAAGAAGAACAAATCTGCGAAACCTAAGAAACTAGCACCAAAGTCTGCCAAATCTCCTAAATCCGCTAAATCCAGGGTAGTTAAACCCCAAAAGGTTGCCGCCAAGAAGTCAGCGAAGAAAGTGACGAAGAAGAAAGCTGTTAAGAAACCAACTACAAAGAAAGCTACCAAAAAGTAAATTATTAATTTTGAAAAGCTTTCAAAGGGCCCTTTTTAGGGCCACCAACAGGTTTCGATTGTGTATGAATCGACTTCAATACGCGATTTTGTGTGGGTTCGTTTTTTAGATCCTTCTTCCGTAATGTCTTGGATAATCGTTAGCTATAACGGTTTTGTGGAGAAATGGCGGCAAGGGCCATTGAAACTTTTCGTTGGTCATCCCTAAGGTTTGCAAGATTTTTTTGTTTAGTACCTTGTATTTGAGTTTGGAAGGCTAGATGAAAGAAGTCCCCAATTTAGTTTTACTCTTATAATATGAAAATCGATAGTTTCATGACTGAATACATATGCGATGGCTATGAGCAAGTTATGGCGCTAGGACTGAAAAAAGATTAGATTTTATCAACATAATCGCTATCTATACGCTGGAAAACGTATTTTTGCTAAATTCTATTTAAGGCCTTGGCAATAACTGCATTTAGATGCATCAGTATGTTTGCCGCTTAATTTGAAACGTTTTCCATGTAGATTTTTTTAAAAATTGCAAGGAGTTTCGAACCGTCTTTTTATTACCATTTTCCGTAAATTTAGCACTTCCTTGTTTTTTGGAGATCTTTGTAAGATAACTGTTCGATTATTTTCATAATTTGCATGTGCAATAAGTTACTGAATGGGTGAGAGGGTAGGGATTTATTTTTTCTAAGTTGTTAATGGTTCAATAAATTCATACAACCCCGATCGGTGGGTAACATTCCTTCATTTTTTATACACTTGACGTATTCGCAAGGTGCCAGTGTTGTTTACATGATTGAATACTTGTGCACAAAAGGAAAAATTCATCAACGCCTTCGAAATATTTGCTATTTTATTTAAAAACTGCTTTATTAAAAGCCTGTTAACCTGCCACTGGGTCTGCTAGAAACAGCAGCACAACTTCCTTCAAATTACTAACAATTTTACCTACATTCGATGGTCATGGCTAAGATAGGTTTGACCAATGAGGTTGATCTAAACAAGTCTTGCAGTTTCATTTGTCGTGAGTGAATTTTCTATTTTCAATAAACTAATAATCCTGATCTGCAAGGCAGCCGACATTACTACAAATCTAGGAATGTCGCCCGCCTTTTTCGACACTGGTTACCGATCGCAAACAAATTCCGGCTGTTGCTGGCGGATTTGTATTTTAAGCGGGCAATGGGCCTCTTAGATGTTATTTTTTTTTAATGAAATTTTGCTGAAGTACGTTTCCAA
>NC_069001.1:37043580-37056341 GCF_001194135.2 Octopus bimaculoides
AAGATAATTAATACTAATTAGTTGGCCTAATTTTTGCACTTTCATTGTCAATGATGATGGGATTTATTTGTGCAACGTCTGGTCAGAAAATTTGCATTTAAATATCGTGAGAATGAAAAAGACAAAGCAAACACCTTATTCAAGAGCGAAGGGAATTTAGAATAAGGTGGGTGGGAATTGAAGAACCCTTACCCCAAGGAAAAGCGGGGGAAAGTTAAGAAACAAAGAGCAAAAATATTTTTAAAAAGGCGGAGGTACAGAATACGTACACTGGCGAAAGTGAAAAATACGTACACCCGGTGTTTAGGGTTAGGGTTTTTGTTACGCCGAAAACGGGTGGAGTACGTGTTCTTTTACCTCCGCCCGCACACCGTTTTCGACGTAAACACCGGGTGTGCCTATTCTGTACCTTCGACTTTTAAAAATTGCAATTTTGAAACAGGAAATTTGGATAACTTTGCAATAACGTAGTTTGGCGATCTTTCGGTACGATTACCTAAATATCGGCCTTTTCCGTACCGAAAGATCGCCGGTAAGTTTTATTGTTCGCCCTGTTGTGATATTGAAATGCGTTTAAAATGCGAACTATTAATCAATCAATGCAGGTATAATTATTAATAATAATAATTATTATTATTTCAAATTTTCGCCACACGGACAGCTCGTGGACGTGAGAGATGAGTTGATTACATCGGCTCCAGGATGAAAGGCAGGTAAAGTCAACTCAGAACGTACCTACGAGTGAAATACCTGTTAAGCATTTCGTTTAGTGTACTAACAATTCTGCTAGCTTGCTGCCCTAATAATAATCCTTCCTAGTATAGACACAAGGCATGAAATTTAGGGGAGGGAGGTGGTCAGTTTCATCGACCCTGAAAAGATAAAAGGCAAATTCGACCTCGGCGGAATTTGAACTCAGAACGTAAAGACGGATGAAATGCCACTAAGCATTTCCTCTGGCATGCTAGTGATTCTACCAGTTCACCAATTTAATAATAATAATAACCCTTTCTACTAGAGGCACAAGTCCTGAAATTTGAGGGGAGGGCTAGTCGATTACATCAAACCCAGTGCTTGACTCGTACTTAATTTATAGACCCTGAAAGGATGAAAGGCAAAGTCGATCTTGGTGGCATAACGATAATAATAATGATAATAATAATAATAAATGCCCGGATGCAGTACCAGGCAGTGGCTCTCATGGCTTGTGATCTTAACTGATTGGAAGAGTTATCATGTACATTGTTTTGTCTTGGTATAAAAGATGGGCTACAGCAAATATTCTGATTTACTTGTCAGTCGTTTGACCGTCACAGTTGAGCATGTTCCCTAGTGGCTGATGATATGTGCATCTCTGGTCGTGAGCAGAAGTAGTGGAGGAGCATCATAGCCATGTATTGAGAGGAATTCTTTGGTGTTTGAATAATTCACCTCTGGAAACATAAGTGTTCATCATCCTTAAACAAACCTTATTCAGGGACCTCTTGAGTAGAATGGGCTACTTGACCTGAAGAAATTTCTAACTGGGCCCACATGGTAGGTCATGCACTGCATATCTTGCTATGAGATCACCATGTCGCGCACATATGGTTGTGATACATGTGCCTGGTGTACCCTTATCAGACGGGTAGTCTGGGCTTTGTATATTTGTACCCCAGTGTCACTTTGATGGCATGCGCTGCTTCCGAACTCAACAATAATAATAATAAATGCCCAGATGCAATACCAGGCTTCTGATCTTAAGTAATTGGAAGTGTTCACATGTTCATGTTTTCTCTCGGTACAAAATACAGGATACAGCAAATTTTCTGCTCAATACCACGGATTTGCTTGTGACTTACTTGACCAGTTTCATGAAGGTTATACACTTACTCTTGTGTATAGAATGCTTAGAACTGTCATTTTCGCCAGTTCTTCAGGATATTTTATAGCAATCTCCAGATTTACAGTGATAGCTTTAGTGGTCATTTTAACGTTGTGCAAATAAAAGCATCTCTTAAACCTTTCAAACCAAATTTTTTTAACCAGAAAAAGATTTACATAGGAAGATGCATCTTCGTTTTCTCTGAAAATTGTGTCTATTAGCAGCACATTGAATTAGGTCAAATTATTGATCCAACGTAATCTTTTTATGTGGTGTGATCAATAAGTAACATGATTGTTGTCATAGAAACGAAGCGAAAGCACGCAGAGTGAAGCCGCTTGGCACTGAGTGACTTTCTAATCTGCTGCGCATGCGCACTAAATTTTTACGGTCTAGCTCACTTCCGTTGTTTACTGTAGTTCTTGGAGGCGAAGTGTTTAGCGTGTGTTCGACGCATTAACCATGTCAGAGAAAGTTGAGCAGAGAATCTGCATCAAATTTTGCCAAAAGCTTGGCGATACCTGCTCAGAGACCTACGCAAAGTTGCAGATAGTTTATGGAGAGGAGTGTATGAGCCGCACACAGGTGTACGATTGGTACAGACGTTTCCAATATGGCCGGAAAAGTGTCGATAGTGACGAACGGTCAGGGAGACCCGCAACCAGCAGAACGAATAAAAACATCGCAGATGTGCTTGAAGCTCTGAGGGGAAATCGAAAGATCACCATCCGTAAGTTATCAAAGGATGTGCAGATTAGTTACGGTTCGGTTCAGTCCATTATCACTGAAGATTTGGATATAAAACGGGAGCCTACGAAGGTCGCCAAAATGTCTGGTACTAAGAAGAACAAACCGGCGAAACCTAAGAAGGCGGCATTAAAGTCTGCCAACTCTCCCGCTAAATCCAGTGTAGTCAAACCCAAAGAGGCCAGCGAAGAATGTGGAGAAACAGAAACCTGTCAAGAAACCAACTGCGAAGAAAACTACCAAAAAGTAAATGATTTTTGAGAAGCCTTTAAAGGGCCATGAACCAGTTTTGATTGTATATAATCGATCTCAGTACGCGATTTTGTATGAGCTCGTTTTTTAGATTATTCGTCTGTAATGTCTTGGATAATCGTAAGCTATAACGGTTTTGTGGGGAAATGGTGACAAGGACCATGGAAGCTTTTCGTTGGTCATCCCTAAGGTTTGCAAGATTTTTTTTTTGAATATTCTATATTTGTGGTTGGAAGGCTAGATGAATGAAGTCCCCAGTTTAGTTTTACTGTATTATAATACAAAATCGATAGTTTCGTAACTGAATACATATGCGATGGCTATGAGCAGGTTATGGATCGCATGACGCTAGGACTGAAAAAAGATTAGATTTTATCAACATAATCGCTCTCTACACCTTGGAAAACGGACGGAGGTAAAGAATACGTACACCACACGTTTTCGGCGTAACAAATACCCTAACCCTAACCCCTCAACAGCGGATGTACGTATTCTTCACTTTCGCCGGAAAACGTATTTGCCAAATTTCATTTAATGTCTTGGCAATAACTGCATTTAGATGCTCCAGTGGCTTCGCCGCTTAACTTGAAACGTTTTCGTAATTGTTGATTTTAAAACATTTACTGGCAGCTTCGAATCGTCTTTTTATTGCCATTTTCCGTAAATTTAACACTTCTCTCTTTTGAAAACTCATATAAATCTCCGTATTTGTAAGATACCTGTTCGATTATTTTCATAATTTGCATGTGCAATAAATTACTGAATGGATGAGAGGGTAGGGACTTATTTTCTAAGATGAAGCTGCTAATGGTTCAATAAATTCATACAACCCCGATCGTCGGGTAACATTCCTACACTTGACGTATTCGCAAGGTACCAGTGCCGTTTATATAACAGAACAGGCATTCTTTCGTCACGCTAGCAGTAAATTTGTCAAAAAGCACGTGGTATTGTTATGGTATTGTTCGTTAATTTCCGTAAAAATTTTATATTTCTTTACTCTTCTTTGGAAGGCGACCATTTGCTTTGAACAGCAGAAATTGAAAGACAAGAAAGTGAAAAGGCGACATTTGCTTTGAAGTGAGAGGAGAAAATGTTTGGACGTGTGTGTGTGCGTGCTTGTGAAAGAGAGAGAAAGTGTGAGTGAGTGAAGGTGTGTGTTGTATGTATTTTTTTTTTTCCATTTATGTGTAAGTGGCACTCGCGCTCTCTCTCTCTCTCTCACGCATTATCTTTCATATGCACGTACATACATCAATACATATGCATACATCTCTTCTGTATGTATGTGTGAGAGAGAGTAAAGATGTGTGTTGTCATGTATGCATTTTTTGCATTTATGTGAAAGTGGCACTCACTCTCTTTCACACACACGCTCACATACATACAAAAAAAAAAGATATATGTATGTGTACATGAAAGATAATGTGTGTGTGACAGACAGTCTGTGCTTCTTATACATGCAAAAAATGCATACATTACACACGCACTCACAATTCCTCTCTCTTTCACACATACACACTCATGTCCATTTCATATACACATACATACATCTTTCACTTTCTCCTCTAATGTCGCCTTTTCATTTTCTCCTCTTTTTAAATAAATAAAAATAACTTTACAGAAATTAACAATCAAAACATTTGTGATTTTTTGACAAGTCTGCTACTACATCTGAAGGACTGCCAAAATTTAATGCATTTAAGTACCATGTGAGTTAAAAGTAGAATAATTTATTCATTCAAGGATGAGACATTTAAGATGGAGGTGGAGGTGCACCATTTTCAGATGACTGTCCCATAAACCTTAACAGGAAAAGTTAAGGAACAAAGGATATAAGTATTAAAAATTGAAATTTTGAAAAATATTATTCATTTTATTTATTCTTTTTTTGTTTTCAGAATTGTAATTTTTGTTGGAATATTAAGAAATGAAAAAAAAAAAAAAAAAAGCCGAGTCGTGTGTGTAATATAAATGATCAATGCCTGGCAGTTTGTGCTGTGGTTGCCATCGAAGACGGGGTTTTTATAATTGTTTGTGTAAATTAAGTTGTGTTTAAATACCATGAGAGCAGTTTGTTTATTCAAGGTTGAGATATTTAATGTAAAGGGGGAGTTTCAAATTAAGAGTCCCATACTGAAAGGGAACAAGGGCAAAGCAGCAGAAAAAAATGATGATACAGCATGACACATAACCCATTATTTAGAACTTCATGTGTATTTTAGTATACACGGTGCAAGAGGTATTTCAAGACATCATCATCATTCGATGTCCATTTTTCATGCTGGCATGGGCTGGACACTTTGACAAGAGCTGCACCAGGCTTCAATTGACTGTTTTGGCATGGTTTCTACAGCTGGATGCCCTTCCTTATTCCAAGCACTTTTAATAAAACAGTTCTAACCTAGCAAAAACCAAAGGTATCTTCATAAAAATCTGTGCTCATATTCTTGATAAACTTTCTGAAGAGGTTATTCTACGAATCCACCTTGACTACTTCAGTCTGTGACTAGAATCATCAACTTACCTTCACTAAATAGTTCTTATCTATTGTGTCTTCATAAATACACTTCACACCCTGTCCAAGTGTTCTATTGCTAAGTTCCACAGTTGAAAACATCAAAATACAAAGAGAAAAAATGAAAACACACTTTATTCCTAAATTATTTAGTTACATCTTGTAAATAATATATATGTTATTAAATACATGATGCATAGAAAATACTTCTTTGTGGCATTATATTAAATTGGTGAATGTTAAAAGTTTATGGTTGGGCTAGCATAAGTCTTGTTTAGTTGTGCTACATGTGAAATGTTATGAGGAAAACCGAACTGTAAACCTGTTTAGTTTTAATTTTTAGGTTCCAAAGAATAATCAGAAAACCTGAAGAAGATAGAACTGTATGCCACCAACGGAGAATGGACACGGATACGAATGAGTCACAAATCACGTCATTGATGAGAACCTCTCATGGGCTGATGCCATGATAGAAAGCCTCATACCCTTGCTCCCTACAGAATGACTGGTGTGTAATGTATTCTCATTAGCATTGATTCCATGAAAAAATGCATCCGATGCATCTGATGCACACTGCAAAGCAGCTGGCAAATGAACAAAGAAAGCATAGGGTTGTGAGGGTTCATCTAGTTCCATCTTGCTGTGAACTTGATACCCTCTATTAGTGCTGTTGCTATGAGAGAATACACTCAGTACACTATGAATTGGTTGGTAAATAAGCAGAGAAAGCATAAGATTGTGGAGTTCCTTTGGTCATGTCTTGTTGAGGACAATTCAAGTTGTATAGAATTAGTGCCAAGAGTGTGAGAAAATAGACTTAGTTGTATGCTGTAAAAGTGGTTGCCAAAAGGAAGGGCTGTGGAAATCAGACCACACAACAGGTACAGACACCAGTCTATGAGAGCAGCAACTCCCAATAAGAAGGGAGACAGACTGTGATGACATACCGAAGCGATGCCAACATAGAAAACATGAGGAAATGATGATGATTAATATTTATATTGATTTAAAATTTTCGCACAAAGCCAGTAATTTCAGGGTTGGGGATTACTTGATTACATTGACCCAGTGTTCAACTGGTACTTATTTTATTGACCCTGAAATAGTGAAAGGCAAAAATCGACTTTGGTGGAATTTGAACTCAAAGCATAAAGAGGGACGAAATGTCACTAAACATTTCCCCCACCATGTTAATGATTCTGCCAACTCACTGCCTTATTAAGCTGAAATATATATATGGAAACATGTAAATTATTATTATTGACCCATTAAATTTTGAAGGAATTATGCCAAAAATATAAATTATGAATTTAATACAAAAGCTAACCAATAACATCATCTCATACCTTCAACAATTTATATACATAACAAAATTATTCATAAGATTGAGAATCTTCTTCGTTGTTTTGAAGTTGACTTTGTTCATATTTGCATGGCTCAGAAAGAATTTGTTAAAGCAGATTTTCCATGGCCAAATGCTTTTTCCTATTGCCAATCCTCACCAGTTTCCAAGCAAGGTATTTCCCCACAGCTAGACATGCTTTCAAGAAACATTGAAAACAAAGGACAGGAGTGATATTCGTTTACAATGCACGTCATGACAAAGAAACACAAATTCACACACTCATACTTATATATAATGGGCTTTTTTCAGTTTCTGTCGACCAAATTAACTTCCAAGGCTTTGGCTAAGATAAAAAAAAATTTTTTTTAATTCCTAAACAAAAACTGGAGCAGTTATACTTTTATATCGTCGAACAATATATTCCTAGTTATGGCATATAATCAACTGCAAAATTACCAACGGTTTTGCACTTGGCAATACTGACGACCCTTCAGACATGTTAACTGGAAGGGAATAGCCTCTTTTATGCTGGAAGTAATTATACAATCATGGTTTGCATGGTGATGATTAAAAAAGAATTTAGGTTGTTTCCCTTGCTACACTGTCAGTCAGCTGTACCTGCATACTATTTTCCATTTTGACAGGCTGTAAGCCAAAACCAAGAATACACTGCTCAACAATAAGAAAGTGTGTGTGTGTGTGTGTTTTATTCTTGTTAAAGAATAACAAATTTGTACTCTACTACAAAAGTATGGAGTATTTCTTTATATTCATGTAAAATTGTTTTTATTATAACTGAACATAAAAACAAACATTAATAAATATGTATATATAAATTGCACCTCATGTTTAAAGCTCCAATGAAGCTATAGAGTGATAGACAAGCATTCAACTAGGATTGCATTGCATCTTATTGCAGAAACAGCCATAAGTCAATAATGCTTATGACATAATTTCTTATTCCTTTGTCTTGAAGCATATATATATTGAGTTTATTGCTGTCACTATGCCTAGGTGAAATAATAATAATATATATATACATGTAGACAAATAAGTATTTTGTCTTATGCCACAAAGAAGTATTTTCTATGCATTCTGTATTTAATAACATCAACTCTACCATGATAGTATCCCTAATTTACAGCAATATATATTTTCCGTTATTTACCCAATGCCAAATATATCAAAAGTATCCTTTTCATCATCATCATCATTTAGCATCTATTTTCCCTCTTTCAGAAATAAGTCAAATGGACTATGTATGGTTATACTGAAAAAGTGGTTTTATTAACAATATCACAGTGGTAAATTATCTAACCAATGAAGATATAGTTATGATTATGTGATTTGTTACCAAACTGTTATGTCTTCTTTCCTGTGAGAATAATTTATGGTTATATGCGATAATTTTTCTAAAAATAATATGTGAGATAAATATCCTTATTCTTCTGTATGAATACGAACATGTGTAGCTAGGTGACCTTTTTTAGAGAATGATTTACCACAGATATCACACTGATATGGACTCTGTTCTGTATGAATTTGCCTGTGACTAGATAAAGTACCACTGTGAGAAAATGATTTGTTACAGATGTCACAACGATATGGTCTCTCTCCTGTATGAATACGCTTGTGACTAGTTAAATTACTAATTTTACAGAATGCTTTGCTACATATGTCACAGTGATATGGTTTCTCTCCTGTATGGATACGTTTATGAATAGTTAAGTAACTTCTTTCAGAGAAAAATTTGTCACAGACATCACAGTGATATGGTTTCTCACCTGTGTGAATACGTTTGTGTTTAGTTAGGTTACCTGGATCAGATAATGATTTACCACAGATATCACAAGTATATGGCTTCTCTCCTGTATGAATATATGTGTGTACAGTTAATTCACCCTTTGCAGAAAATGATTTACCACAGATATCACAGAGATATGGCTTCTCTCCTGTATGAAGTCGCATATGAGTATTTAAGCTACTTTTTGCGGAAAATGATGAACCACAGACAGCACAGTGATATGGCTTCTCTCCTGTATGACTACGTTTATGAGTAGTTAAGTGGCAACTAACAGAGAATGATTTATCACAGATATCACATTGATAAGGCTTTTCTCCAGTATGAATGCGTTTGTGAGTAGTTAATTCACTACTTCTAGAGAATGATTTATCACAGAAATCACAGTGATATGGCTTCTCTCCTGTATGAATACGTTTGTGTACAGTTAAAGCATTTCTATGAGAGAATGATCTACCACAAGTCTCACAGTGATATGGCTTCTCTCCTGTATGAATTCGTATGTGAGTACTTAAGTCATTACTTCCAGAGAAGGATTTACCACAGATGCTACAAGGATATGGCTTCTGTCCTGTATGAATGCATTCATGTACAGTCAATGCATTTTTGTAAGAGAAAGATTTACCACAGGTATTACAGTGAAATGCTTTCTCTCCTGTATGAAAAGCTAACTGATTTTTTTCAGAGAATGTTTTGTTTCCTGCATGAAAGTGGTAGGATATTTTTCCTAATTCTTTTAGCATCTTAGGAAAATCTATGCTTTCAGACTCAGCTTTAATATTCACTGGTTTTTCACAGAATTCATTTTCCATAATTATTCTTTTCTGATCACTTCTCTTCTCGTATTTTCTTAATTATTTCTACTGTAATTTTTCCATCACATGTTAATTTTTGTTGATATCTAAAGATACTGCAAATTCCTTTGTAAATTTCTCCAAGTTTATTTAAAACGCAACATAATCTTGAACATATTCCTGACAATGAAGGAGAGAAATTTTGTTAGTGATGTCAGGTCACAAGAAACATTTCCACCAATTCCACCATAGATTTAAAGAGATAGGGTTATATCCTTTCTATAAAATATCTTCCTTAATTATTTTTTAAAGATGATGAATATTGAAGATACGTCTGAAGAAATACTTTTATGCCAATGTCATCTGGTTTTTCTGAAACAAAAGAGAAAGAGCATAAGATATAGGGGATACTTAAAAGGAAACATTCAACAGTAGAAAATGTAAATATAAACTTTTATGTTGATGACTGGACTTTAAACTTTAATTGGTTATCAAAATGACATCATATGATCTTGTGTGAAGTCTACTGCCATCATATTCTATGAAATTACAATAAACTGCAGCAATTAGTAGTAGAGGAGAAAGTAACTTATAGACTTAGCAAAGCCAATGACGACAATCAGTAGAATGAATTTTGTTGAATCTGTCAGTCTGTAACAGAATTTCTGGTTTGCTTTACAACTCCCCGCTTCTTTCTCAGGACATATTCATTTTTCAACACTGTCTCTGTTCTTCCCACATCGTTCTTTCCCTGAAATTCTGTGTGCCCTCCATCTCACCCCGTCTGTACACAATTAAAGCAAGTGAATAATCCAATGTTAAAAGGTAATTCTCTTTATATGAGTCAGTATCATAAGATATATCTCTTATATTACTATTATGAATGTCTTGTACTAAACTATTATGAATATCTTGTGCTACTAACTGTTACGAATATACATTATTTACATTACCCTCCAGGGTATATCAGCTGAAACGTTGTGTTAACAACAAACAAGATGAGGACAAATATCCGTCAAATGTAAATAATGTATATATATTCCGTTTGGTTGGCCGTTATCTCGTTTATATTGAATTGGCCTTCGCCTGCGCGAACCATAGTCCAGCTGTCTTAGGCCAGAATTGTTCTAGCCTCGGTAATGTTGTTTTGTCGCATGCCATGTTTGTTTCGATAGCGGGAGCTGTTGTTCTATCGTCGGGGTCACCAGTTATAGCTTTGTTAAGCTATACACAAACAAACTAGTGGAGACGAAAATATATTTATCAAAGATTTATTTTACGTACATCAGGGCTTAAGTTGCCAGTTATTTCAGATTCATTTAACGTTCACTGATAACATTATTTCGTTTCCTTTGTTTCTCTGGAAGTCCACTTCGTTGCAGACCAACTCCCTAGCTAGCCGGAGCGAAGTTCCTGTCTACAGTCCGTCTGTCATGACTCCTGCCCTACAGCAGGATATTTGCTCCGACATGGAACTGCCTCAGGAACAGCTTCCCATGTTCTAATACAGGCCGTAATTATTACTTATTCTTGGTATAAAACAACAGGTCATGCACTAAAAATAGGGTCCATCGAAGATATATCACAGAACACAGATACATGATCACATTGTCAAACATTATACATGCTGAACTCCCTACATAATGGTGGGTGACAACATTCAGTATTCTGTCCAGAAAAGTCATGTAGCTCTGGTCAGTTGTTTTTTGTAGCCGTAAGCTAGTCCAAATTATGTAGACCTTTGATCAAAATTACGTTGTTTTCAGAGATGTGACGAATTTTATGACAGATCAAGCAAAAATAAACACTGTTCAGGAAAGAAAAAAACAAATGAACGGTTGAATGAAGAAATATAAATTAATATACCTCGTATAAACCACAGTTATTTTTTTTTAGGAAATCGGCGATGGTGATCAGTGTGTTGATGAATTGAAAATAAATATGTTATGTTATTAGCCTTTAGTAACAACGTTTTATGCTAAATAAACTATTCTTTAGGCAGACCGATCAGCATCAGGGATCACCTTTCATTTTGGTAGACTAAAGTCAATATCCGGTTGAGCATGCGCATGGCGGCAACGTGGAGTGGGGAGTGAGTCGTGTGAGCAAAGCTTACATATGGATATGTGCATGCATACATGAGCACTTATTTGTAAACAAGCGAGGCTACCATGTTTATGTTGTTTGAATTCCAATAAAAGATTCTTATTGCTAAACTGACCTCTTTTTGCATTGGTGAGAAATTTTATCAGAGATACACACACGCATTATATATATATATATAAGATGATTTTGAAGCTGTGTTGAACTCCACCTCAGTCACTAATGACGTCACAATGTCTGTTCCATAGTACACTGTAATACCGGGACTGTCTCTGGAGCCAACCTTTCTGGAAATGGTAAACTCTATTAAACAAACACACATATACATACATATAAACTCAGGCATTTGACCTGACTAGTTTGATAAGTATCAATATACAAAACTCTCTTGAGTCACCCACTTACTTATGCTAAATATTAATCGATATACATGTCCTCATATTTTGAATTCTATTTTCCCTGTTTCCACCAACATACCTATATATATAGGTAATCTTCAAGTTTAGGGAGATAAAAAAAATAAATAAAAATATTCAAGGGAAATAACTGAACGACTTACCAGTATTATCCGTTTTCTTCTAGCTGTTTATAAATAAATCACACCCTAACCCTAACGTCAATCAAATCACGTGTGTGATTTGTTTATAAACAGAGAGGTACGGAGAATACTGGTAAGACGTTCAGTTACTTCCCTTGAATATTTTTATTTATTTTTTTTATCCCCCTAAACCTGAAGATTACCTATATATATATACATACATACACACATATATATATATGGTGGTTGTCTACTCCTTATACAGAATTTGACCAATTCTTGTACTTACACCTTAGATCTATCATGGTGTCTGGTGTGGATTTTTAAACCAATGTTTTGAAAAAGACACCGACATAAATTGCATATCTGCTTTGGACCATCAAGAGCTGCACTGAAGTTCTGATCCTTGTGAATCTTAAAATGACTTTTGAGTTTTCTCTACAAAATCTCCTCCTGAGGCTTTTGTCAGCCTGGGCCAGAAGACACTTTCCAAGGTGCAATGTCATGAAACTGAACACGAAGCCTCATGTTTGAGAAGCAGATTCTTAACCACACAGACATAGTTGTTGATATAGTATTAGCCACAAGTTCCACATTTCAAGTTCCATCATATATATATATATGATGGCCGTCCACTCGTGACCGAGGGGGACCATTGCCGACCTTCAGGAACATTGTGCGCGCTAGACCTAACTTATATTTTGCATTTGCGGCTCCGTTGGTGGCTAATGAGCCCTGCTCTTGACAAGCATACACTATATATATATATATATATATATATATATATATATATATATAT
>NC_069001.1:37056496-37063531 GCF_001194135.2 Octopus bimaculoides
ACACACACACACATGCTTTCGTTGTGAACACGTACACAAACACACACATGCTTGCAATGCGCACGCATACACTTACACCGACTCAGTTACACACGCGCACACACACATGGAGTACATGTTGCACAACACACTGTGAATGGAAGTTTGCAACATTGGGTTTCTCATGTTTTAAAATTTACTTTTATCCCAAGATTAACTGAAGAAAATGTTTACACTATGGATATTTTGTTATATATTGGATATTTACATATGAAGATAATAGGGTGAGTAATAATATTTATTTCTTAAATGTATTCATTCAGAAATGACTTCATATAAAATAAATTGAATTTAATTGAGTTTTTACCTGTAAATTTGGATTTTTATCCCTAATATTAAAGTTACAGCCATTTTCCCTCAGTGTCTAATCCCAATGTCCACCAAGAATTATACCAGACTCTTAAAATGTTGTGACGGAGAAAGACACAAGAGTATTGTAGTAGATGCTAAGAAAATAAACACGGTCAAATCATATTAACGGCTCCAATGAGCTGTTTTATTGTCACAAGATATAATACAGTGATATGTCATCTCTCATGTATGAATACGTTTGTGTTTAGACAAGGTACCACTTTCAGTGAATGATTTGCCACAGGTATCACAGTGATAAGGTTTCTCTCCTGTATGAATACGTGTGTGTCTAGTTAAATCACCACTTCCAGAGAATGATTTACCACAAATATCACAGTGATATGGTTTTTCACCTGTATGAATACGTGTGTGTCTAGTTAAATCCCCACGTTCAGAGAATGATTTACCACAGATATCACAATATGGTTTCACTCCTGCATGAATACGTTTGTGTTTGGTTAACATATTACCTGTAGGGAATGATTTACCACAGGTGTTACAGTGATATAACCTCCCTCGTGCATGAATGTGTCTGTGTTTTGTTAAATTGCCATTTCCAGTAAATGATTTACCACAGATATCACAGTGATATGGCTTCTCCCCTGTATGAGTACGTTTGTGTATAGTTAAGTTACTACGGCCAGAGAATGTTTTACTACATATATCACAGAAATATGGCCTTTCTCCTGTATGAATACGTTTGTGTTCAGTTACGCTACTTTTACAAGAGAATGATTTACCACAGATATCACAGTGACATGGCCTCTCTCCTGTATGAGTGCGTTTGTGTATAGTTAAGTGACTAAATCTTGAGAATAATTTATTACAGATATCACAGCGATATGGTTTATCTGCCATATCAACGTGTTTAGGTCTTGTCAGGCAGTCAGCTCCAGAGAGTGATTTTCCACGATCGACACAATGGTAAGGTTTCTCTCCTGTCTGTACAGACTTGTGAGCATTGATGCATTTCTAGAATAGTATGTTGTATCACAGATCTCATAGTGATGTGGTTTCTCTCTTGTATGAATAAATCTCTGAGTGGTTTGATCGTGATTCTGAGAGACAGATTTACTATAGATGTCACAGCAATATGTTTTCCTTCTTTCGGTATGTATGTTATCAGAAAAACCAGTCGATATGGACTCTGTATTCCATTCAACCTGTTTCTCATGCAATTTATTTGCCATATTTTTTCCCTTGCCCACTTTTCATTTTTTCAATTTTATTTTGCTATCTGAAACATTGTCTGTGATGTTTTGTCAACATATGATGCTGAAAACTTGTTTGTAAATGTCTAATTTGAATGCAAAATCCACAAGTCCATTTTCGAGATAGTAATGTTACTGATATTCTCCGTACAAAGAAACTATGGTGAAATTCTTACCGAAAATATTTCGCATCAATTCGATTGTAAATATATAAAAACAAGTTCGGTTCTGGGTACTACTAATGCAGCACGGTTCCGTCCGTGCTAGCTAGTCTTGAGTGGTCGATCCTAACCCTAACCCTAACCCGCGTGTGCAAATGAATACGGGTTAGGGTTAGGATCGACCACTCACGACTAGCTAGCGCGGACGGAATCGTGCTGCTTTAGTAGTACCCGGTTCTGTTATGTAAAGTAGTTTTTCTTTGTAATTATTTCAATGATGAATATTCTTGATGCACCTGAAAAATGCCTTTTATATGACAACGTCATATATTTCTCAGATAACACCAAACAGTAGAAGATATAGAAACGGTGACAGACAAATGCCTACAACTACACATTCGCATTGTCTCACATTACATACGTTACACAATAAGTAGATTCTAACACTGTTTTATCTTCCAATAGTCATCCATCGTTGCTCAGAGCCGTAGGTCAGTTGCGATTGTGTAGACCTGCGATAGGTTGTTTTCTTGGCTGTCAGTAATCTTACGATAGATCAGTCAAAATGAAAAGGATTGAATGAAGAAATATCAATACACTATTTTTTTCTTTTTTTGAGCTGGGGTCAAACGCTTCAGTTTGACCGAAATATCAATACAAATACATCGTTTAAATTGCATCTCATATTAAGAAGTTCTTGACGGTTTGCTTACGTTTGTTGATAAGTGGCAAAGAGGTACTGATATATATATATATATATAGTTTCAGCTTAGAGCTGCGGCCATATATATGTGTGTGTGTGTTGTCTTCTATGTAATACGTTACTTTATCATGGAATGGACTCCTTGTTTCACGTTAAGAAAACTTTCAGATCTAAACAATACGAATGAAGGCTTCACTTTAGTTTTCCGGGTGCCTGACAGTTTGGTATCCGGTTGAGCATGCGCTGCGCAGAGGGACGTATGTAAACATAAAACGCACATGCTTGAGTGCGTTCACACTCAACCCTCCATACAAAGACAGTCAGACAGGCAATAAACATATATAGGTATAGCTACACAACTACGATCCTTACAGACTTCGTTTCGTTACGACTTTCTAAGAAATGGATATTTTTTTTTCATGAAAATTTTATCGAAATTCGTTTCAAATAGTGTACTATAACGGAATTTGCTCTAAAAACTTTTATGAGGTGTACGAGTGAAGTTTCGGATAATACACACAACTTATTTTGTTGTGCCTGGGGAGAGTCATTCTCTTTTAGTGTCTTATTACACACGCACTGGTAAAATTTCTACTCATTAATTTATTTTTCCTGAAATTTTCGTTGCGTCTGGCAACCTTTAATAGTCATTGAAAGTCAACGACTATTGAAAAGGTCCCAGATATCATATAGGACAGAACTTGCCCCTGGGTCACCATTCTCAAAATAAATACAAGAAGTGGTTGAAGTCTTACTGATAGGGCACACTACATTTGTCTCATGGGTCTGGAATAACCATGGAAACAGCTCCTTACCCTATACAAGTGAAATTACTAGTGTATAATTTGAAGGTGATAAAAGATATTGCCAGGACTTTTGGCTTCCAACAAACACATGGTTTTGGAACAATCATAGATGGTAGTGGGATGGATTAGGAAAGAAAATATGACATATTTCTCCAAAACTTTTTTAACAAATTTTGTTTTTTGTCGTTGAAGAAATAGGTTAACGTGATTCCACAAATTTAGTAGAATTCCAAACTGTATCTCAGTTGCATGAGTAATGTAAGCCTTCGAGTTACCATTATTTGTTTTTGATTATCTTCAATAACAACATATCAACAAAGATGTTCCTTTATTAATCAGAAAAGGAAGCAATTAAAGTACAAATACAAGAGAACTCCAGTTTTATTTCATTTTGAATTTAAGAAAGGTTACAAAGGATGGTGAAGATTTTGGGCTTCAAAACCTAGAGAATACAAGCTTGAGAAAATGTGGTGATATCTTGTATGGCAGAAATGTCCAACCGACGCCAACATAGGAAAATGAATAAAAACACGGGAGACATTTAATCGTAAACTATACCAGACTGTGCATTTAGGATCAGTTCAAGATTAATTACATTGACTTGATACATGCAATTAAAATTTAGTTTAACAATGCTTGAGAACTGATAAAACAACTCAAATCTTACGAACAATGAAATCATCCCTTTGATAAGATTCATACATAATAAACGTTACATGAACGAATATATAATGATATATTTATATTCTAATTTAGCATGACGAAATGTTTTCTAACATAACAAATGTTGTGATTGAGTTCCAGATTTATCAGTAGTTTCATCGATATTTACCAACAATATCAAATAAATCAATGCCATCTGTTCTGGAAACAATTACATGAGATATATACGAGTTTCCTGAAACAAGCATTTACTTATATATCACAGTGGTAAATTCTCACCACGGTACAGTTGTATTTATTATAGATGTTTGAAAGATTGTGATCACACATCCAAATTTACCTTCCACTGTGTGTACATTTCTACAAGTAACTCTTTACATTGAAAAGTTTTTCTTTCTGTATGAAACCATGCATGTATAGTTGACAGTCTACCAGTAGAGAATGATTTACTACAAATATCACAGTGATATGCTCTAACCTGTATGAATACGCATGTGTCTAGTTAATTTATTTCTAATGTAGAAAGATTTGCCACAAATTTCACAGCTATGTGCTTTTTCCCCTGTGTGAATAAATTTGTGTTTCAACAAGCTACCATTTTCAGAGAATGATTTGCCACATATATCACATTGGTAAGGTTTTTCACCTGTGTGAATGCGTCTGTGCCTATGTATGTCACTACTTACAGAGAATGATTTACCACAAATATCACAGTGATACGGTTTCTCACCTGTATGGGTGCGTTTATGTTTAGTTAACTCACTGCTGCCACAAAATGCTTTACCACAGATATCACAATGATATGGTTTCTCTCCTGTATGAACACGGTTGTGAATATTAGATGCACTTTTATCAGAGAAAGCTTTACCACAGATATCACAGCGGTATGGTTTTTCCCCTGTATGAATCCGTTTATGCCTATGTAATTGATCACTTCGAGAGAATAATTTACCACAGATCTCACATTTAATTGACTTTTCTGCAACATGAATATATTTATGTGCAGTTAAGTTGCCATTTTCACAGAATGATTTACCACAAATATCACAGTGATATGGTTTCTCTCCTGTATGAATTAATTTGTGCTTTGCTAAATTGCCATTTCCAGAGAATGATTTACCACAGATATCACAGTGATATGGTTTCTCACCAGTATGAATACGTTTGTGTATTGTTAAGTCACTACTTCTCGCAAATGATTTACCACAGATATTACAGTGGTATGGCTTCTCTCCTGTATGAATACGTCTGTGTTTAGTTAAGCCATCTCTGCAAGAGAATGATTTTCTACAAATATCGCATTGAAATGGTGTCTCACCTGTATGAATACGTTTGTGTGTGATTAATCCATTACCAGAGAAAAATGATTTGCCGCAGATATCACATTCATATGGCTTCTCTCCTGTATGAATACGCTTGTGTTTAGATAAGTCATTACTTCCACAAAATGATTTACCACAAATATCACAGTGATACGGTCTCTCTCCTGTATGAATGCGTTTATGTCTAGTCAAGTCAACACTTCCATAAAAACATTTACCACATATATCGCAGCGATATGGTCTTTCTGATGTATGAATGTATTTGTGTCTTGTTAAGTAATAAGATGCAGAGAATGATTTACCACAGACATCACACTCATATGGTTTCTCTCCCGTATGAATAGATGTGTGAACTGTCAATGCAGTCTTCGACAAGAATGTCTTACCACAGATATTACAATGGTATGGCTTGTCTTCTTTATGATACCGTTTGTGTCTAGTTAGGTGAATCTTTTGAGAGAATACTTTACCACAGTTATCACAGCGATACGGATTCTGTTCAGTATGAATACGTTTGTGAATGGTTAGGCTGTATTTTTTAGAGAACGACTTACCACAGATGTCACAACAACATGTTTTCCCTTCCTCTGTACATATGTCATCAGCCTGTTTCTCATACGACTCATTATCCATTTTTTTTTCTTTGCCCACTGTTATTCGTATATTCTTATTTTGTTTTTTTGCAATATGAGACATCAACTGAGATGTTTGTTAACATACGATGATGCCAGAAACTTGTTAGTAAATATTTAATTTGAATGCAAATTCCATATGTCCATATTCGAGGTAGTAATGCAGATGAAGTTTGCCGATTTTCTCTGTACACAGAAAATAATGGATCCAGTCGGTTAGGCTGCTGCCAGATCAGAAATATTTCAATTCAATGATGAGCAATATTCTTGATGCATTTGAAGTAAAAAAAATTTGTCATGCATGTGTCATTTGGTATATCTGAAATAAAACAGAAACAGTATATAATATCGGAGATACTTAAAAATAGATTATTTTAATAAGCATCCTTTTGACAATTTAAAATTTTTATTACAAAGACAATTGATAAGATATCTTAATCAGACTTGTTCTATTGTACTCAGTGGTTTACAAATTTTTTAATTTTTACCTCATTTAATACACCTCTGTATGGACACCATTAGTTGCACGAAGCACATCAAGACGGCAATTGATTCCTTGCCATGTTCTCTGTAGCATAGCCTCGTCAATGGTTGCAATTGCATCTGTTATCTTTTGCTTTAGTTCAGTAATGTTCCGTACCTTTGTTCGATACACGATATCTTCAACATAGCCCCATAGAAAGCAATCCAGAGGTGTGATATCTGGTGAACGTGGTAGCCACGGAATTGGTCCATCCCTTCCAATCCAACAGTCTGGAAATGTATGATTAAGGAACTCATGAACATGTAGTCTTCAATGTAGTGGGGCACCATCTTGCTGGAAAATGATGGTTGGTTCAAGGTCTGGGAGTTGTGGTGCTACATATTCAGTCAAATTGTAAAAAGACTTTATGGACACTGTACATATTTTACCTGCCATTGCTTCCCAGCTGTTTTGATGGCGTGTTCGGTAAAATCCGTAAAAAGATTTTATGTATATTTACTTTTTGCTCTGATATACCACACACGCTTTGATGTTCAAGACCGACTTTCATTCCCTTGACGGTAGAGACGGACTATATGTAATCTGAACCTTTCCCCCCCTTATTTATTAATTTTTTTACGGAATCCCACGTTTTAGGCTATGGAGATTCCGATTATGAAAAAA
>NC_069001.1:37063852-37068209 GCF_001194135.2 Octopus bimaculoides
AAAAAAAAAAAAAACACAAGGGGGGAAAGGTTCAGATTACATACAGTCCATCTGGACCATTCTGTTTGAGAATTACATTAAGGGTATACATGTTTGTGGAATACTCAGCCACTTAGACGTTAATTTCATTGTGAAGGTAATTCATTTGATCGAACCACTGAATGTTCATCGTCGAAACCGATGGAAAACCCATCATGTATGTATGTATGAAAGGTTCACGAAACAAGACCAAAAAATCACAACAATATATCTAAACAAAATAACAATAGTAAAAAAAGTACATCAGCATAAAACAGATTTCTGTATATGTCTATGTTTGGATAATCGCGTGTGTGTGTGTGTGCATGACTGTATATGTGTGTGTCGGTGACCGTAGCTGTCAAGAGAAAGTCGGTCTTGAACATCAAAGAATGCCCAGATATGAATATCTCTCAACACAAGTAAAGCAGTGGATAGAAATTAGCATTGTGTTTGTGAGAGATGTTACTTGATGAAAACTTATTGTTATGATTGTGCGAATAAGGACGACAAATTGGCAGAGCTAGAGAGAAAATGCTTACAACTACACTTTCACATTTCTCATTACATATGTTTTGAACTTGAGAAAAGTAGGTTCCAACACTTTCTTCTCTGTAGTCATCTATTGTTATTCATAAACGTTGCTCTGTTTTGATTGTGTAGATATGTGATCAAAGCCAGGTTGTTTTCATGGAAGTCACGAATATTACGGCAGATCAGTTAAAAGGAAAAGGATTGAATGAAGAAATATCAATACACATACCTCGTTTAAATCGTATGTAATATCAGGAAGTTCATGATGTGTTGATGAATGGCAAAGATTTTGTAACAGGATGACAGATTCCCGCACTGGATGGGTGCTGCTCGCATCCTTCACATCAAATATTAATTGAAGAAAGAATCAAGAGTTTTCGTTAATTTCAACAGTATACACATTTATTCTTTGATTCGCAATATAAACCATTTCCTTCCTGTGGGCGAATCGGCAGAAGCCTAGTGGAATGAGTCAATCTTGTCCGTTCATGCATAGCGGGGATGCGCCGAGGTAGCAGCTCGGGAGAGCTGCTGGAGACACGTCTGTATCGTTCAGCTGCTAGCGTCCAAAAGAGAATTTAGCTGTTGCTAGTTTTCTGCGCATGCGCAAACTTCCGGCAGGCCTTCCAAGATGACGTCACTACAATTTGCACATATAGTCATATGATAATATGGTACTTTGCCATGGAATCCTTGTTTGACGTTATGTGAAATGTTTTCAAATCTTTGCGTTTAGAATGAAGGTTTAATTTACATTTTAAAAAATTACATCGTAGTGTCGTATGCATATCCGGTTGAGCATGCGCTTGACTTGGTTACACACGAACTGTAACTTGTGTACAGCAAGGGCACCTTTTAAAACGTATACACGAATGTATAAAAAATACTTACGTGAGTACGCTCCCACCCAGCAGACTGTTTCCTCATGGTCGTGGTATGTGCTAGAACCAACAGCACATACCACATACCTTGAATCCCACCCCTTTTTGCCTGAAAAATTTTACAATTTTTTTTTTTTTTAATACAGATTTTATAACATGTTATAACATTTTGGTTAGATTACAGAAACACATTTGATTATTTTATCTTGCTTGTGGATGCTAGAATCCCTTTGACTTACCAAGGAACAATACTGGGTCACCATTCTGAAAATAAATATATCTATTGTGTTGCCATGTTTGTTCTAGATTATCATCAATAACAACATAACAAATATGTTCCTTTATTAATAAAAAAAGAAGAAACTAAAATACAAATATGAGAAGACCGGTTTTATTTCAGCTCCAATTTAGTAAGAAATAGCCACAAAGAATTTTAAGGTCAGGATGAAGATTCTTACGTCCAAACTGAGAAAATGTAGAGGTATCTTATACAATGGACATGTTCAGAGGGCAGCATGGGAAATGAATAAAAGCACTGGAGACATCTAATCACAGACTATACTCGACTCTGCGCATTTACAATCAGTTCAACATCAATTACATTGACACATGCAATTAACATTTAACTTAATGATGGTTAAGAACTGATGAAATAACTCAAATCTTAGCAACAATGAAATCATTCCTTTGATAAGATTCATACATAAACTTTAAACTAGAATATATAAAGTACATGAATGAATGTATAATGATATAATATATATCCTAGTATAGCATGATAAAATGTTTTTTATGGTTTGTGTGTTTCATCATAATGTAACAATTGTTGTGATGTCTCTGATTTATAACAATATTTACTAATTTGTCTTTCTCTTCTCTATTCTGGAGAGAGTTTCATGGGATATATGAATTTCCTGAAACAATGCATTTATTAACATATTGCAGTGTTTATTATAGATTAAAGATACTCATATATTTGCTCTGTGTGTCAATACATCTATGAATAACACTTTTCATAGAATAACTGCTTATAGGTTTACTGTTCTGTATGAATACATGCATGTGTATTTAACTGACTACCTCTAGAGAATGATTTACCACAGATATCACAGTGATATGGCTTCTCCCCTGTATGAATACGTTTGTGTATAGTTAACGCATTTCCATGAGAGAACGGTTTACCACAGATACTGCAGTTATATGGTTTCTCTCCAGTGTGTGTACGTTTGTGTACAGTTAAGGCATTTCTATGAGAGAATGATTTACCACAAATATCACAGTGATATGGCTTCTCTCCTGTGTGAATATACTTATGCCGGGTTAGATTCCCTGGGTCAGATAGTGCTTTACCACAAATATCACAGTGATATGGCTTCTCTCCCGTATGAATACGTTTGTGAGTCGTTAAGTCACTGCTTACAGAAAATGATTTACCACAGATATCACAGAGATATGGCTTTTCTCCGGTATGAATGCGCTTGTGAATAGTTAAGTGAGTGCTTCTTGAAAATGACTTACTACAGACATCACAGTGATATGGCTTCTCTCCTGTATGAATGCGCTTATGAGTAGTCAAGTCACCTCTTCGAGAGAATGATTTACCACAGATTTCACAATGATATGGCTTCTCTCCTGTATGAATGCGTTCATGTATAGTTAAGGCATCTCTATGAGAGAATGATTTGGCACAGATATCACAGTGATATGGCTTCTCTCCTGTGTGAATTCGTTTGTGTATGGTTAAGGCATTTCCATGAGAGAATGCTTTACCACAGAAGTCACAGTGATATGGTTTCTCTCCTGTATGAATGCGTATGTGAGTAGTTAAGTCACTACTCCCAGAGAATGATTTACCACAGATATCACAGTGATACGGCTTCTCACCTGTATGAATTCGTTTGTGTTTAGTTAAGACACTTCCTTCAGAAAATGACTTACCACAGATGTCACAATGATATGGTCTCTCACCTGTGTGAATGCGTTTATGTGTAGTTAGGTTTCTTTTTTGAGAGAATGATTTTCCACATATGTCACAGTCATATGACATTTTTTCTAACTCTTTCAGTGTTCCATCAAGAAAATCAGTCCTTTCAGGCTCTCTTTCACATATCTCTAATTCCATAATTATTCTTCTCTTATTTCCAACAAATATTTCTACTGTAGCATCTTCATTGACTGTGATTTCCTAAAGCGAAGTATTTTGTAAATTTGTTCAATTTTAATTTACAAACAAAATAATCCTGCACATATTCGAGACAGTGAAGAACTGGAAATATTTCTCATTAGTTCCTCCACTGGTTTATATAAACAGAATCCTATCTGCTCTGTACAGCAGCCTCCCTTTGTCTTTAAATGATCCACTTGAAGCATCAGAAATCTTCTTATGCCAATGACATCCAATATTCTGAAATAGAGAAATAATATTAGCTATATAGAATACTCCAAAATAGCGATTCATTGGAAATTTTTCAACATTTTTATTTTGATAAAATGATAAATTAAGGTGTAAGTGTGGCTTTGTGGTTAAGAAGTTTGCTTGCTAACTACAGTGTTTCAGGTTCAGTCACACTATATTGTACCTTAGGCAAGCGGCTTCTGCTGTAGCCACAGGCTATTTAAACCATGAGAATGAATTTGGTAGATGGAAACTGAAAGAAGCCCATCCTGCATGCTTATAAGTATGTGTTTACGCATGTGCGAGATTGTATATTTTTTGTCTCCTGTGATTGATGTAAATGTGTGCCAAAATTGTACAAGAGCTTGTCTGCCCATGGGGAAATATTACCTCACTGGGAAACGGGTAAGAGTTGGTAGTGGACTGCAAGTAAATACCATCGTTTGTATGAACGATGAGGCCGTTGGGCATTGTAGAAGTGAAGGGAAACCCGAAGTTAAATATATATATATATATATATATATATATA
>NC_069001.1:37068302-37069836 GCF_001194135.2 Octopus bimaculoides
TATATATACATACACACACACACAAGCTTCTATCCATGAAGCATAGAGTGGGACTGAAACTGAAACGATGTCAGAAATTGAACCCGGCCTTACTTGCACAATCTCATACACACGTATATATATCATTACACTTTACCATTTTGTCTTGACGTAAAGTAATAACAAGTCTAGATGTGACTTCAGATATGTTGTCTTCTGAGACTACACATTCAATATTACCTGGGTGCACAATTATATTGGCTTGGTGCCTAAATTTTATTCAACAAAAACAATAACAATATTTAACAAAAACGTTTTTAAATTGATGGTCTGACCGTTTGCCAAGCAAATGGGAAGCAGTAATTGAAGTAGATGGTGAATATGCTCCGGAATAATCATTTAAAGATGTTTTTGTTTCATGTTGTTGTTTTCGTTGAAAAAAAGCCGCAATAATTATGCACCAACCCAATACCATATCAAGAATCAAATGTAGCAAACAAAATACAATTTCAAAAGAAATGATATATTTCGTTGTTCTTTATGAACTTCCAACCATCTTAAAATTTTCAGAATAACCGTGGAATTTTCCATGGGTACTGCTAGTGTAAACGTTAAGGTAGATATATGTATGCATTGCATACTCCTACTCCGGAGAACTCTAGTTATCCGATCCTTTTAGCTATTATACTTTATTACTTTACAAAGATAATTCATCTTACGCTCCTCGAAGTTTTTGCAAAAAAGAAAAAGAAAAAAAGGTACAATTACTTTTATGCTCTCGTTGCAACCCCGCCAGGTTTGATTGAGCAGCTGATCTGTTGTCCAGTTTAGGTTGCTTACAGGGATGTTGTTACAAATTTCATGAGAGATTAAACAAAAGAAAAACTTCATAATGATCAAAGTATAAAAAAGAAATTGAGGCAATTATAAACAAAAAATACCTTGAATAAATGACAGGTATTCGAAAGTTAGTAATGGTGGCGATATATGTTACTGAACAGAGAAGAGTCAGTACAATGTAGATATCATATAACTTCAGATACATATGACTATTTTTCCATTACTTTATGTTTGAAATTAAATAAAATAATTCTTTAGATTGACTTGAAACTAGTTAATGGATATTTTATGACATTCCTCACCCAAGACGGGCGGTGCAAAGTCAATATCCGGTTGAACATGCGCAATCCGAATTGTCTTTTTAGCGAAGGAATTTGTAAGTGCGGTCACGGTATTATGTCTTGTTCAATGCTGTTAGGTCTTTGTAGATCATCTTTTAACGATATAGTATAGAAAGATAGCAGGGTAACTCCGTTCGTAGGAGAGGTTAAGAAGTTAAAGGGAGAGGATGAAACATTGTAACTGAATAAATCGGGAAGTTAAAAGCACTTCTGAAAAATATTACTCTTTTACTTGTTTCAGTCATTTGACTGCGGCCATGCTGGAGCACCGCCTTTAGTCGAGCAAATCGACCCCAGGACTTATTCTTTGTAAGCCTAGTACTTATTCTATCGGTCTCTTTTTGCCGAACCACTAAGTTACGGGGATGTAAACA
>NC_069001.1:37070001-37086628 GCF_001194135.2 Octopus bimaculoides
GGGGGGGGGCAAACACATACATACACATATATGACAGGCTTCTTTCAGTTTCCGTCTACCAAATCCACTCACAAGGCTTTGGTCGGCCCTGGATCTCTCTAATGCTTTTCTCTGTCTCGTGTTTCTTTATTTATAGCCATGTTTTGGCAGGAAAATCATGAAAAATTCCTCTCGAATTCATATGATCAAATGATAGCGGCTGAACTATCATCAGCAGACAATTAGGCTGATGTTGCCTAATGTTTGTCTCCTATCTCTTGTTACTGGTGATCTTTCGTTACGAGAACACACGACTGCTAGTTACAAACCACATGTGTTTATTTACCTTTGTGAAGATGATCGTCGATTTCCGTAAAATTATTTTATTTTTTCACATATGTGGTTGGGAGGGAAATGGGATCTTCTGAAGTCGGCGTGAAAGCGAAAGAGACAGAGAGAGCACGATTGTATGAGGGAAGAACTTTTGAAGTTGGCGTGAATCGGAAGAATTGATGTTCGTGCGTGTGTGTGTTTGATGGTGTGTGCGAGACAGAAAGTGTGGTGTGTAAGTGAAGTGCTTTTGTTAGTGTGTGTGAAGAGACAGAGAGAGTGATGTCCTTGCTGTGTGTGTGTGTGTCAGAGAGAGAGAGAGATCACTAAAAATCTTTTCACTTTTTGTAGTGAGTGAATGGTCGACCTGGTTGGGGAGGCACAAACCTGTGCCATCCCTGGAAGGACGATACACGACAACCTTCACCTTAGATCGGGTTAGTAAAGTTCCTGGCAAGGGTGGTGCACTGGTGAATTTGGACTGGTCTAAAATTTTCAGGGGTAGGTGAAGCTATGTGGAATGATAATTAAGTTGTAGGGATGGTTGTGATGGAGAAGTATTCTGAAAGATTTTTATTGAATAAATTTAAGGTTGTATAATTATTTGGAATTCACTCCTGCAGGTAGAACTTTGTAATGAAAGTTCAGTCCATCATTTAAACCTTAGTAAATTAGGTAAGGTTTTGTAGGTGGAAAGTTGGTCAGTAGATTTCTATACTTGTTGCTGGCTCTCACTTGGCTACTGTCAACTAACTGGCTATATCACATGTTCATACTATAGCCATCATTGTTATTATTTAATCAATTTATCCTATTTCTTATCACTCACTCACTGTTTGATAACCTCTTTACCTAGCATTTAATACCAATTTCTGTCAGCAAATTATAATTTCAAAGCACACAATTAATGTAAACGTTTTTTTTGGTGAACTCTGCTATTTATGGTTGTCCAATCCAAACCATGCCAGTGCACTGAGAGAAGGGTGCATTGATGCTGGATTACAAACTATAACACCATGTATTCATATCCATACATGCAAATTAACATTGAATCATTAAATAAATATGACAAAAATATAAATTTTACTGACAACAGAATCAGTCTTTTATTGGGATACGCAGATAATTAAAATTTCAACTAGAATATTTACTTGATACATGAATAAATGCATAAGATTGAAATTATATACAAGATGCAATTATATTGTATCATGTATTATTACTTTTGCACAGGTGCTATATAGAATATATACGAAGAAGCTGGAACAGTACTTTCAGGAGCAATATCAGTGTTAAGATATCTCACCAATGTAGATATCTGTTGTGATTGTACAAAACACAGTGTTAAGAGGTTTTTATTGAAGTATTGTTATCCGAGATGTTGAAGGCTTTATCAAACGGCTTCCCTGTGTGAATAAATTTCTGTGTATATATTTATGAACACAGAGCCACTTCTGAAGTTGAAAACATTTACTCTTTTGCAAAAATATACACATTGTTATGTATTCTTTTGTTCTTGATGGGATAATAAACAACTCACTGAAGGCATTGTTATGATTCTACGTGTTTATTTACTTGACATGTTTACAGATAGTATCTATAGCGGAGTGATACACACTGCGTATCTGCCTTAGACACAGTTCATACTGCTTAGTAGATGCGCTTAACAAAATAGTACTACTAGTGAGGATGTATTCATATATATATATACGTATACCTACGCATGCACATAGATATGAAAGTATAACACACATATATAGTTATGTGATATTTATCACTAATATCAATTACATAGTTTTTCTCCCGTATGAATACACTTGTGCCTAGCTAAGCTACCTGTGTGGGAGAATGATTTATTGCAGATAGCACAGTGGTATGGTTTCTCACCTGTATGAATGCGTTTGTGTCTAGTTGCATTACTACTTTTAGAAAAGGTTTTACCACAGATATCACAGCGATATGGCTTCTCACCAGTATGAATACGTTTGTGTTTAGTTAAGTGACTTCTTTCAGAGAAAAATTTATCACAGACATCACAGGGAAATGGCTTCTGTCCTGTATGAATACGTTTGTGTTTTGCTAAGTTACCTGGATCAGATAATGATTTACCACAGATGTCACAGTGATATGGTTTCTCTCCAGTATGAATGTGTCTGTGGACAGTTAATTCCCCACTTGCAACAAATGCTTTACCACAGATATCACAGAGGTATGGCTTTTCTCCTGTATGAATGCGTTTATGGATAGTTAATTGACTATTTGCAGAGAATGATTTACCACAGATATCACAGTGATATGGCTTCTCTCCTGTATGGATGCGTTTGTGACTGGTTAAGTGACTACTTCCAGTGAATGACTTACCACAGATATCACAATGGTATGGTTTCTCTCCAGTATGAATGCGTGTGTGGGTAGTTAATTCACTACTTCCAGAGAATGATTTACCACAAATATCACAGTGATATGGTTTCTCTCCAGTATGAATGCGTTTGTGGATAGTTAAGGCATTTCTATGAGAGAATAATTTCCTACAGATATCACATTGGTATGGTTTCTCTCCTGTATGGGTACGTATGTGAGTAGTCAAGTCACTACTTCGATAGAATGATTTGCTACAAATATCACAGTGATGTGGTTTCTCCCCAGTATGAATACGTTTGTGTTTAGTTAAGACACTTTCTTCAAAGAAAGATTTACTACAAATATCACAATGATATGGTCTCTCTCCTGTATGAAAGCATTTGTGAGCAATAAGGTTACTATTTTGAGAGAATGATTTACCACACATATCACAGTGATATGATGTTTTCCCCCTGTCTTTCAGCATTTCCTCACAAAAATCCATAGTTTCAGACTCTGTTTTGCATTTAACCTGGCTGTTTTGCAATTCATTTTCCATAGTTACTTTCCCTTTGACACTTCTGTTATATTTCAAACAACTGTGATCTTCCTCGATACATCACTATATCACAAATTTCAAATATGTGTCAAATTCTTCTGAGGATGCCAAATTACCTTGTCACATTCTGAAATAATGGAGAAAGAGTGTAAGACATAGGGATTACTTAAAAGCAGAGAATCAACAGTTGAAAATTTTCTACAGTGAGCAGGAAGTAATTAAGTTGGTTATAGAGGCAGTAGAAGTTGCTTCAAGGGTCAGAAATGTGAGCCCTGGTGGGTAGTTACTGATTGGAAACAAGATATGGCTCGGTGGAACCGAAATGAAACCAGAAGTGATGACAGTGACATCCCGTAATTGCAATTCAACACTATAGGACATACCAATGCAGCCAATACATAAACATACATATATTTAATAGCCGTATATATATATATATATATATATATATATATATATATATATAAATTTAAAGAATGGAATAAACGCATATTATAACTGCATAATGTGCTACCCTGGTATCTATTAACCAATTTATTTTATCCGAGTTATTTATTACTAGGAGAAAATAAAGACATATAATAAAATAATATATATATATATATATATATATATATTATACAAGATGGAAACAATCACATTTACGAGAAAATATAAGCCATTGATGTACGAAATGAGATTCATAATTTTTTCTCAGTCTCTAAATTTGTTTCGTCATCATGTGGATCAACAAAATTGAATGGTTCACAACTTCATAATAGAAGTTGCCGAGATCCACATAAGAAACCCACCCATCGGATATCAAACGTGTTTTATAAAATTTTGGTATATCACTTGTCACTTCCGGTTTCTATCGCAATTTTACTTTCATTTTTTACGGACAACTTACTTTCACTATTTTACGATGATAAACGGCCTTTTAAGCAAATACAGATGTAAAATCTGACCTGAACCATTCAAATTTTACTTCTTGATTTAAAATTACATCATACAACCCTGTTTGAAATGAGCATATTTACAGACTACAACTTTAGATTGTGTAACATTACACATGTGTTAAACTATAGCAGGGGTCCCTCAACTTTTTACACCATCGACCCCTTCAAAGAATCCTTAACTCTTCATCGACCCCCAGGCATGTACAAGATAATAAAATTGATGTGCTGCTATGCATATATTGACCCCTTGAATAGTCCCACCGACCCCAGGGGTCGATATCGAACACTTTAGAGATACCTGAACTATAAAATAGTGGATGTTAACATTCTTCTGAGTCCAGAGAGGTCACTGATTGTCATAGAGTCACCGGTAAAATGTGATTAAACCCACGTTTAAAGGGGTGCAACGAATTTGATGACATCAAACAAAACGAAACATAATATCAATGAAAGATGGGGGAAAAACAGGAGGAAATCAAGAGGTCAACATGAACAAAAGATACTCTAAGTATGAATTACAACAAATTTTTTGAGGAAATCGATGACAGTGGGAATGTGTTAACCTGAATGCAGAACTAGTACTACATGAATAATGCAATATAATAGGTATATGTAAATATTACAGTACAGTAAATAAATAGGATTACTTTACCGTGATTCAGCTAACAAAAATATTCTTTGCATGGTTGAGATTGGAATAAAAATATTGTTTAGCTGTCAATCGGAGTGATGCTTTCTGTCAATATCCGGTTGAACATGCGCACGCATGGCGAACGAACTTTTTTGCCGGTTGAGCAGGATACAAGCGGGGCTTGTCTGTGTCCAATAACCATTCTTCCATTCCGTTATCGATGTGGGCGAGCGCGCGTGTATATCTATCTATCTGTGTGTTTCTATTTAGCATGCAGTTTAGTGTTGTAAAAAAGTGAAAGTAAACTTTGACGCCTGTGTCATACCACAATTTCGTGAACACAGGCACCCGGTTGTGTGATATATTGTAGTGGTAGTACAGGCATTTCGGAAGTAGCAGTTGAGGTACACTGCTGTAATGTCGTATACCCAACAGCACCAGAGAAAATCTTCACGGAGGCGTTTGTTATCTTATGGGTGGGCTTCCTGGAGTGAGTTCATATATAGTTGTAAAGCTCTGAAACATTCCTCAATTTTTGTTCATCCAATGATGGGAGAATCCATACGCAAACGGTTGAAGGGCGGCGAATGCTACACACACACACACACACATAGTGCACAGGCATCGTACAATCTGCCCTAAGTTTTGAATTAAAATCTTCCACCAAACCTTAGTCACAATTTATGTTCCTTAAACTAGCTGAATGATAACTAAGTTATTTTACTAAATTCTTTATTATATTTGCAGTAACTGAAAGAAACACAGAGCATCTCAAAATAAATACAGTAACAAAAGGGTTAATTAATTTTTTATTTCACTTCCTTCCTAATGGTGTTACTCTGTTATCTTTCTGTTCTGGAATTATGTTAGATGGAATACAAGTTACTATTCTGAAACAAAGTAATTATTTACAACATCACAGTAATATGTTATCTCAGTAAAGTAGCTACAGTTACGGTTATATTATATATAGTGTTAAAAAGTTATCACACAATTGTCTTTCCACTGAGAATACTTTTGTGGTGATAGGAAAAGTATCATTTATAGTAGAATTTGACACTGATCGGTTTATACCTGTAGAAATGCAGATATTTGTAGTGAAGTGACATTCTTTGAGAAACTGATTTACTACCCATATCAGTTATAAGGCTTGGATCTTGTTCAAAACGGGGGCAGCAGTATTTTCTTAACGAAACACTTTGAAACTTGGGACACTGGTAGAATGTGTCATATAAAACATCTTTTTCTCTTAGTCTTCTTAACAAAAGAAAACGTACATCGCAAGTTATTTCATGTTAAAATTGTCGTATTTCTGTAATTTCAACCAATCACTGACGTCTATTCAGCTGTATACATTAAGTGCTGACTACGTAAACAAACGATTCTCGCGGTGATAAAATTATTTCCTTGTCAAAAAATGGCTGAAGCATATTGGCAGTAGCTAATAAACCTTTCTATTATAGGCACAAGGCATGGTTTTTGAGGGAAGGAGCAAGTGGGTTAGGGAAAACGAACACACGTGTGTTGTCTCTGCAAAATGTCAGAAGTAATGGAGATTAAATACGCTTTACACCGCTTAAACTGCCAAAGGAGTAAGTATAAACAGCTGAATACTTGTCAGTGATTGGTTGAAATTATCGAAATAAGACAATTTTTTACATGAAATAAATTCGAATACAAAAATTATTTTCTGTTCTATAACACAAAATAGATAAGTATACGAAGTTTGAAAGTCTTTCGGTACCAAAAACACTACATAAAACATAAATGAAAACTGGTGCCCCCGTTTTGAACAAGATCCTAAGGCTTTTCTCTTGTATGAAGATCCTTGTGTCTAGAGAAGCTGCCAGTGTCAGATAGTGATTTGCCACAGATATCACAAAGATAAGGCTTCTCTCCTGTATGAATACGTTTGTGCTTATTTAAGTCACTACTTTGAGAGAATGATTTATCACAGATATCACAATGATATGGCTTCTCTCCCGTATGTACACGAATGTGAGTTGTCAAGTAACTACTTCTAGAGAAGGATTTACCACAGATGTCACAGTTATATGGTTTTTCTCCTGTATGAACTCGTTTGTGTCTAGTTAAATCGCCATTCTGAGAGAATGAATTGCCACAAATATCACAGTGATATGGTTTCTCCCCCGTATGAATGCGTTTGTGTCTAGTTAGGAAACTTCCTTCAGAGAAAGATTTACCGCAGATATCACAGTGATATGGTTCCTCTCCTGTATGAATTCGTTTGTGTCTTGTTAACTCACTACTTTGAGAATATGATTTACCACAAATATCGCAGTGATATGGTTTCTCTCCTGTATGAATACGTTTGTGTTTAGTTAAATCCCCATTTCGAGAGAATGATTTACCACATATATCACAACAAAATGGCTTCTCTCCTGTATGAGTCCGTCCATGCCTAGTAAAGTCACTACTTCCAGAAAAGGATTTACCACAGATATCACAATGATATGGTTTCTCCCTTGAATATTCTTCAGCAGTTGATTTACCTGAGTGTAACAATGATTTACCACAGATATCAGTACAATTCTGCTTGTCTCCAGTATGAATGCGTTTGTGTTTAGTCACTTCTGAATTTTGAGAAAATGATTTACCACAGATATTACAGTGAAATGGTTTTTCTCCTGTATGAATACGTTTATGTCGAGTTAACTCACTACTTTCAGAGAATGATTTGCTACAGATATCACAACAATATGGCTTCTCTCCTGTATGAATTCGTGTGTGTTTAGTTAAATCTCCAGTTTGAGAGAATGATTTACCACATATCTCACAGTGATATGGCTTCTCTCCTGTATGAATACGTTTATGCTTAGACAAGTCTCCATTTCGAGAGAATGATTTACCACAGATATCACAGTGATAAGGCCTCTCTCCCGTATGAATGCGTTTGTGTTTAGGTAAGTTAGATTTTCGAGAGAATAATTTACCACAGATATCACAGTGATATGGCTTCTCTCCTGTATGAATACGTTTGTGACAAGTTAAGTTACCACTATGGGAAAATGATTTACCACAGATATCACAGTGATATGGTTTCTCTCCTGTATGAATAAGTTTGTGCTTATCTAAGACATATGGATTTGAGAAGGATTTATTGCAGATGTTACAGCAATATGGCTTCTCTCCTGTATGAATGCTTTTGTGAAAAGTTAAGCGATTTCTTTGAGAAAATGATTTATCACAGATGTCACAGTGATATGGCTTCTCTCCAGTATGAATACGTTTGTGAGCACTTAATGCAGTACTCTGGGAGAATGATTTCACACACACATCACACTGATATACTTTTATTCCTGTATGAATGCGTTTGTGAATAGTTAAGACATTTGTATGGGAAAATGATTTACCACAGATATTACAGTGATATGGTTTTTCTCCACTATGTTTTCTTTTGTGAGTAAGGATACTTTTTTGAGAGAATGACCTCTTAAAGATATCACACTTGTATGATGTTTTTTGTATCTCTTCCGTCATCTCATCAGCAAAATTATTTGTTTGTGGCTCAGTTTTAATCCCAATTGGTTCTTCATAGAATTTACTCTCCATAGTTATTATTCCTTTAGCACTGCTTTAGTTTATATTTCCATCAACTGTAAATCGTTTTTTAAGAATGAAGATACCACAAACTCTTTGTAGATGTTTCCAAGTTTATTCCAGACAGTGAAGTAGAATTTTGCTGATAATCTCAGTTCACAAGGAATATTTCACACCAATTCAAACATAGATTTATACACACAGGTTGTATCTGGAGAGCCCAATATCTTCCTCCAGTCTTTAAAAGTTGATAAATATTGTCCATACATCGGATATTTCTGAAATAATAGAGAAACAATTTAAGTGAAAGAGGATATTTAAAAGTAGGCACAGCATTGGAAAATTTACTACATTTCTAAATTGATAAACTGGAGATATAAACATTTATATGGACAATCGAGGTTTACTTGAAATATACATATTTTCAAACTACAGTTACATCCTAAGGCTGTGTAATATGTCAACTTAAAGAAAGTAGTTGTAGACAGACGAAAGTAAAGCCTTATCAAGGCCCGTAACTCTCAAATGATGACACCACTAGCAATAATAAACAACGATTTCACTGAAAATATATCACAACACCTTCTGATTCTCTAACACACACACATATATATATATATACGGCGATCTTTATGTATATACACTCGCACATATATATAAGCAGCCCAACAGCAGTTCGTAACATTCTGTTCTGTTGTTTTTTTTATAGCCCTAGGTCAGTCCTGGCTGAGCAGACTTGTGACCAAATATTGTTTTTAGGGGAGTCACGAATTTTATGACAAAACATTAACCAAAGAAACAATACAATGATAAAAAAAAAAAAACACCGATAATATCAAGAAATCAGCGACAAAAAATACCTAATATAAATCCTTTCAAGAAAGCTTGAAACTTTGGGAAGGGAGCTAGTCGATTCCAGCGACCCACTACTCGACTTGTACTTAATTTATCGACCCCGTAAAGATGAAAGGCGGGGTCGGCCTCGGCTGAATTACCTGGTACACCTCGTATAAATAACAATGTCAGGAAGACTGATCGCGGACAAATGTATTACTGAAGCGATAATTAGTGTTTATATATATATATATTTATTTGTTATAATGTTATATATATATAACATTATAAAATATATATATAATATGATGTATAAATATGATTACCTGGCACTGTCATGGTATTAGCTGTCAGAAGTGAAGGAAGACAGTGCCGATTACCTTTCTATCAGCATCTATCTCACGCGAAATGATTTCTTTACAAATATGTAATTTAATTATGCGTATAATTACAGTAATCTTCGGCTTAAAGTGTCTGTAGTCAATATCCGGTTGAACATGCGCATATTCAACCAGAAATTCACTTTGGACAACCAACAAGCACCACAGTAACGAAAACAATATTCTGTCAAAGACATCGATCACATACTTGTAGGCTGTTTGTGTGTCTGACTCAGGCAGAATTAGGAGAGAAAAAAAAAAAGGCAATCTCTCGTTTTTGGTCTCAAACTTGCGATGATTGCTTGTGAATTTCTGTAAAATGTTTTATTTATTTAGTTTTGTTTTCATGACATGTAGAAGGCGACATTAGCTTTGAAGTCTGAGAGAAATGAAACAAACGCTATCGCCCCCACCCCCGCTGTTTTCATGTTGATGACTTGAACAGTGAAACATTCGCACAATGTGTTTATATGTATTTATGTATATACCAAAGATAATGGTTGTGCGTGCGCATGAGCGTGTTCAGCTCTATGTATTTGTATTCACTCACACTCGCACAATGAATATATGTACGTGTGTATGAAAGATAATGGTTGTACGTGTGTGTTTCTGTTCTGTTTTCAATTATTTAAATTCTTCCTCTGAATCAGAAGCTGATTTCTAACAAATATACAAAGCAGGATCGTTGGAAAGAACATAATAAAACCAATGTCGCATTTTAAACTTGAGAAAAGCCTTGAAAACTTATAATGTGCAAGTTATGTATGTGTGCGTGTGTGTGTGTACATGTATATGTTTTGTGCATCTCTGTGTATGTGGCCAGGGTTCGTTCTTACCTACTTAATCTATGTAAAATCCGGAAACTTTGCTGCGTATGTAAAATCCAGGTTAGCATGCACTTTTCTGTTTTAAAACAGTTTAAGTAAATTTACGAAACGAAATCAATGTCGAAAAAGCCGTATTAATGATAACAGACGATTTATTATTATGATTTGTTTGGAATAAAATGTCATTGTTTGTGTGGTAGTAATTTTTTCTTTCTTTTGGTTCAAACTCTTGGTTTAGTTAAAAAACAAAACAAAACATTAAACAAAATTTGGCTGCCACTTTTCAATTTTTGTTTCAATTGATTTCATAATGTGAAAATGTGTGTGTATAGACACAAGGTGTACAAGATATTTGAGGACAGATGGATGTTTATAAAAAAAACAGCTATATAATAACAGATAATAACTTTATTTATCAAAATATACTCTGAGGTTAAAAATAAACCTTCTTTTCTATAATGTTATTCAATAAAGTCACCTTCAGCTTCAACAACTGCTTCTATATGAGATCTAAATCATCTACATGTTAATAAATAGTATATTATCTCAGACAGTGGTAGTTATCCATGTTTCAACAAAATAATGTTGCAATGATAATTCATCGCAAATGTCAGTTATATTTTGATGTGTATGAATATATTTGTCTCTTTAAGCTACCTGTTTAAGAGAATGATTAACCACAAACATCAGTGTTCCTCTTTTGTATAGATATGTTTGTGTTTAGTTAACTTAATTGAGTTTGAAAATTTGTTAGATATCACAATTGACATGTATTACCCACCTTATGAATGCAATTATATTTAGTAAAAATGACTTTGATGAGAGAATAATTTACTACAGATATTACAGTGATATGGCTTGTCTCTTGTATGAAAACGTTGTAAGACGTTTTTATGATAGAAAGTATCTCAAGTATGACAGTGATATGATTTCTGTCATACATGAATGTTTGTGAGTAGTTAAGATAACAATCTGTGACAATGATTTACCACATCCCACTGTGATATGGCTTCTTTTCTATTTGTGAATGATTAAAGTATTTTTACTCGAGAAGGATTTGCCACAGGTTTCACATGTGGCTTTTCTCCTGTGTAGTTATGTTTGTGTTTAGTTGAATGACCTGGGTTTAAATATGATTTGCCTCAGACACCACTGAGACAAGGTTTCTCTCTGTATGAATGTGCTTATGTGTTTTTAAGTTACCTGCTTGAGAGAATGATTTACCACACACATCACACTGATATGGCTTCTCACCTGTATGAATACGGCTGTGCACAGTTAAAGCATTTCTATAAGAGAATGATTTATCACAGATCTCACACTGATATGGCTTTTCTCTTCTGTGGATATGTTTGTGTTTAGTTAACTGACTTCTGTTAGAGAAGGGTTTCCCACAGATATTGCAGTTATATGACCTATCAACTGTATGCACACATTTGTATCTAGTTAAGACTTTTTGAGAGAATGATTTACCAGACATTACAGTGACTTGGCTTCTGTTCTGTATGAATTTGTTTGTGTATTGTTAAGAGACTCCAACAGGAGAATGATTTACCACAGATATTACAGTGATATGGCAATCCTCCACTATGAGTCAGTTTATGCTTTGAGTAGCGGCCAGGATCAGAGAATGATTTACTGCAGATATTACAATGATATGGCTTCTCTCCTGTGTGAATGCGTTTGTGAGTAGTTAAGTTACCTGCCTGAGAGAATGATTTACCACAGATATCACACTGATATGGTTTCTCACCAGTATGAATGCGTATGTGTATAATTAAGGCATTTCTATGAGAAAATGATTTACCACAAATATCACAGTGATATGGCTTCTCTGTTGTATGAATGAGTTTGTTTGTAGTTAAGTCAGTTGGGACAGAAAAAGATTTACTGCCGTTATTACAAGAATATAGTTCTACTCTTTTGTGTTTGGGTTTGTGAGAAGTAAAGTTATCAGTTTGAGAGAATGATTTATCATATACATTGCACTGATTTGTTGTCTCTCCTGCATGAATACGCATGTGTATAGTTAAAGAATTTCTACAAGAGAAGGATTTACCACAGATATCACAGTCATATAGCTTCCCACTTCTATGCGTATGTTTGTGTCTAGTTAAGGCATATTTTTGAGAGAATGGATTATTACAGATATCACAGTAATATAATTTTTCTCTTCTATGAATCAGTTTGTGTTTAGAGAAGTCACCCGGGTCAGAAAATGACTTGCTACATATCTCACAATATGGCTTCTTTCCAGTATGAATGTGTTTGTGAGTAGCTAAGTTACCTGCCTGAGTGAATGATTTACCACAGATAATACATTGATATGGCTTCTCCCCTGTATGAATGCGTATGTGTATAATTAAGGCAGTTCTATGATAAAATGACTTATCACAGACATTACAACGATATGGCCTCTCTCCTGTATGAATGCCTTTGTGAGAAGTGAAGTGAGCTAGATTAGAGAATGATTTACCACAGATATCACAGTGATATAGTTTCCTTTTCTTATGAATGAATTTGTGAGTCATTAAGTTATTAGTCTGAGAAAATGATTTACCACAGACATCACACTGATATGGCTTCTTTCCAGTATGAGTGCGTTTGTGAGAAGTCAAGTTACCAGCTTGTGCAAATGATTTTCCACAGATGTCACAATGATGCGGTTTCTCTCCAGTATGAATGCGTATGTGTATAATTAAGGCTTTTCTACGAGAGAAGGATTTACCACAAATGTTACAGTGATAGGGCTTTTCTTCTGTATGAATGCGTTTGTGAAAAGTTAAGTGAGCCAGATTAGAGAATGATTTACCACAGATATCACAATAATCCAGTTTCTCTCCTATATGAATTTGTTTGTGAATAGTTAAGTTACCAGTCTGAGAGAATGATTTACCGCAGACATCACAATGATATGGCTTGTCCCCTGTATGAATACGTTTGTGTATAGTTAGGGCATTTTTATGAGAAAATGATTTACTACAGATATCACAGTGATATGGTTTTTCTCCCGTATGAATATGTTTGTGTATGGTTAAAGAATTTCTGTGAGGGAATGATTTACCACAGTATTCACAGGGATATAACTTGTCTTCTCTATGTATATATTTATGCTTTGTAAACTGACCTGGGTCAGAGAATGATTTACCACAGACATCACAGTGATATGGTTTCTCTCCAGTATGAACATATCTGTGAGTAGTCAAGTTACCAGCCTGAGAGAATGATTTACCACAGATATCACACTGATATGGCTTCTCTCCTGTATGAACACGTTTGTGTATAGTTAAGAGATTTCTTTGTGAGAATGATTTACCGCAGATATTACACTGATATATCTTTCCTTCTGTATGAATGATCTTGTGTTTTGCTAAGTAACTTGGTTCAGAGAATGATTTACTGCATATATCACAGTGATATAGTTTCCCTCCTGAATGAATACGTTTATGAGTAGATAAGTTACCAGCCTGAGAGAATGATTTGCCACAGATATCACAGGGATAAGGTTTCTCTCCAGTATGAGTGCGTTTGTGTATAGTTAGAGCATTACTATGAGAAAAACATTTGCCACAGATATCACAGTGGTATGGCTTCTCTCCTTTATGAATATGTTTGTGTTTAGTTAACTCACAACTTTCAGAAAATGATTCACCACAAATATCACAGTGATATGGTCTCTCTCCTGTATGAATGTTGCAATGTTTGTTTAAGATATTTTCCTGCAAGAATGATGTATCACCAACATCGCACTTATATGGTTTCTCTTGTTTATGAAAACACATGTGTTTAGTCAAGTCTTTATTTCTAGTGAATGATTCCTTACAGATTTCACAAAGATATGGTTTGTCTCCTTTATGAACATATTTGTGACTTGTGAAGCTACTTTTTTCAGTGAATGACATTTTACAGATATCACAGTGGTACAATATTTTTCTTGTATCTTTCAAAATTTTATTGGGAAAAGCAATTCTTTCAGACTCTGTTAGGCATTGAGCCTGTTTCTCGCATAATTCATTTTCCCTAATTATTTTCCTTTGATCACTGGTTTTATATATTATTCCAAACAGTTGTCTCTACTGCTATATTTGAAACAATTGTGATCTTTGTGGACATCTGAAGATGCTTTAAACTTCCTTGTAAATTTGTCTTGGTTTAATTAGAATGCAAAATCACTTTGAACACATTCTAGACTGCAAGACTGAGAACAGTTCATAAGACTTATTTTATAGCAATTCAACTGTAAACATCTATGAACAGAAATATATCAATCCTGTACAGAATCTTTCTTTAGTCTTCAAAAATTGAGAACAATTTACAGATTTGAAGCAGAAAATTCTTTTGTGCTAGTGCTATCTGGTATTCTGAAATAAGATAGAAACAATATAAGATATAAGAGATACTTAAAAGTAAGCGATTTAACAGTGGAAATTTTACATGTCTACACTGACAAACTGTAAATAGCTTTTAGCTAAACAGTTGAGGCTTATCTTTTAAATTTGTTTTAATATTACATCATACATCTGTGAGCAAATTTTATGTATTTACAGACTAAAGCTATTCCTTCAGTGTGGAGGAGACAGTGGCAAGAGACGGAGTGGATATAGTGAATTACAAAAAGGGGCATTGGTGGTAGAGATGGAAAAACTGCAGGCAGGCTTATCAAATAATGTGCAAATACTATTTTCTGCTAAATCCAATCCCAAGGTTTTTGGTGGTACAAAGCTGTTGTGTAAAGTGCTTGCCCTAAGAACTACAGTGGGACTGAGCCCAAAGTCATGTGATTAGGATCAATACCATATTTCTGTGGTTTTCTGACAGTAAATGTTTTCCTGACACACACACATACAAAGTGAAAGCTTTTATAATTAATGTACACACAAAGATGGTTTCATAATCAGTACCGTCTTAAGATATGAGCACAATGGGCCATTTTTCACAGTCCCCATGAATCTTGGGGTCAAATGCTAATCTATGTAGGCTGTAGTTGTATATGTAGGGGCCTCAGTACATTGCTTCCCCTATGGACCTGTGATGTTGCTAAGATGATACCATTTATAATTTGTGTTTACACACCCAAGCATTGTACCTCTGAACTTGCTGCTATACTCATAAAACTTTGTGTGTCTGACACACATCTATCAAATCTTCCTGCCTACAAGCTCCACCCATCTCTCATTCAATAATGCCTTGATTACACCCATGTGAAGGTGGAGCTTCTGCTCAACTTTCAATCAACTCAGGTATTCCTGAGTTTAGTTTTGTCCCCACCTCTTCCTTCTGCATAACAATAATCTACTTACAATGTTCAATCTTATGCAGATGACATGACATTTCATTCCTCTCAAACTTCCCCTAATAATGCATCATTCACATACACCCTACACATCTTGCACTGATTTCATAAATTGAGACCTTGATAGTATCTTTCAGTGGGGCCATACCAACCTCATTTCTTTTAACAGCAAAAAGATTGAAGTACTATTCATAACAAAACACCACTGCACACACCCTGTATTCAACATGAATGGTACTCAACTAGAGCCCTTACAGTTTCACCATTTGTTGGGCATTTCCGTCTCTGAAGATCTCTCCAGCCATAGCAAAACTTGGATCAAACATTCCAAATACTGGCCCCTTCTCGTTATGGCCAGAAAAACAAGCAGCCAGCAACTGCTGACAATCTATAAAGCTTATGTGAGCCCTACAATGGAGTACTGCGCCCTCATTTGAGCTGCTACTGCCACATAGACATCCTGGAATTCATCAAGATAAAAGCCACTTGACTAATATTGATATTCAAACACTAACAGACATGCTGTCTCCTCTCTCTTTTCTATCGCTGCTATAATGATCTTTGCTCCTCGAATCAGTCTGTTCCACTCAGCCAACCCATCTTTCCACCTCTCGTCACTGTTGGTGCATGCTACCCGTCTGCCCCACCCTAAACGTTATATCTAGTATTTTATACCCAGGAAGAATATCGGCGCTCTCGATTCTCCATGTCATACCTATAGGTGTTAATCTGTAACCTTTTAAATGGAATATCAAATTCACCGGTTTCGGGGTGGATGGATTCCTATGTTTCAGATGTCGGAGATAACGTATATACAAAAAAAACCTTGTTTCTCATAAAATGGTGTATATTTAATTTACATTCAATTATTATTTACGATTATTTAACGCAGGGGGTAAAATTTAAATTATTATATATATATATATATTTTTTTTTTTTTTTTTTTTTTTTTTTT
>NC_069001.1:37086948-37112433 GCF_001194135.2 Octopus bimaculoides
AAAAAAAAAAAAAAAAAAAAAAAAAAAAGCTCAAGAAATGAAAAAAAAAAAGGGTGGGGTTAGGCAAAAGTTTCGGTAAGTTATTTTAAGAAATATAATTTTAAAATTTCTTTACTACTACAGAATCATAATCTTACATGCTGCAAAAATATAAATCTGAAGAAATTGTCGAAAAAGATACGAAGAAACAAAATCGTTTACACGGTTCTTCGACAAATACTCTGTTATATATATATATATATATGAATGAAAGCAGGAAAAAAGATGCTTGCAATAAATAAAATACCTCGTATAATATGTTTGTGTGTGTTGATGAATAGAAGGTGACTAACAGAAATATATATACGTGTGTATATGATGATATGGAAGGTAGGTTTAATGTTGCGTGCAAAATTGACTCCAAAACAGATGGAAAAGATTATTTTGTCTAAGGTGGCAATCTGAGATCAATATCCGGTTGAACATGCGCCTTGGCGATTTGCCAGCAGAAGCATGTCTCTGCTACATACATACTCATATGCGCACACATACGTACACCCAGCTAATATAGCTATTTATCTATCTATTTATAATACAGGGGAAACCGTTTACTGTAATCGTAGACATTATTATCAGTCGGTTATTGATATCTAAAAATATTCATCCCAAAGTAATCACAAGTAGTATTTATATACTTTCGGATGAAGACAGTCAGCCGTCACTCGCGATAGACTATAGCTTGATAACGTGTACCGTGCTTTCACTAATTGTTTTAGGTACTTATGAAGTAGCGAGCATTAACACACCATCGGTTCTTCATCCTTGACCCAGCGACACGTCTGCGATGTGAAAGTTGGAGGGTGAGTGAGAGGTGCATGATAATTCGACTGGCTCTCTTTGAAGTCGAATAGAATGTTACAACGTGAAAGAAAAAAAGTAATCGAACGCCCGACCGTAGACTCATGAGCTAAATACTCTAACCAATAGGCCAAATGTCTCTGTAAGACCCTTCTACCTCCCATTTCGTTACCTTATGCCTTATCATTCAGCGGACATCCCATAATTCAACTTCCGTTGTGTCAGTATACAAAGATTTTATATCATTTTCAAACTATGAATGACTTTCTGTAAAGAACTGTCATTTATTCTGTGATAGCGTTCTGTGAACCCAATTCCATTGACAAGGTATATTTATCTTTAACCCTTTATCTAAACGTCTGCCTACAGAACTTATGCACAAACATTATTAGCTTCCAATTGTTGGCGAAAACCAACAACTGGAAGCTAATAATGTATAAAGGCCAAGCTACTTTCTTCCAGTTCAAACGTCTTTACTGAACTATTTTTAGATTTGTATTAATTTATTTTCATTTAACTGTCTTTTCTTCGTTCATTTATTTTATGTTTGTTTTTACTGAGTAACAGTGTAACTAAAGTTACTGGTCGAATGGAAAGTCGCTTCAGGTCCCTCACTACCATTAAATAAAGTTGAGGACGTAGGCCTTATTCGCTGCTTTCTTGGTAAGGATTTTATGTGTGCAGATTTCTCAAACCCATTTCTTTTAAACTGGCAAGTGTTGCTGTTGTCTGATCAGTCCGTCTGATTATTTCCACCCCTCATAGAGTGATATCTGTGAAACCAAGTTAAGTAAAACTTCTGCAACACTCCCAGCTTGTTGTTGAGTGATGGAAAGAGAAAATCTCGCATCGTAACTGACAATGTTTCCTTCATACATTATCGCCAAGCTCAGTTCATAACAAACACATGCAAAGTTGTTCTGTAGGACTAACTACTGTTACATTGTACTCAAATAGTAAATATAAGTGTTTTGAGTAACTTGGTGTGTCTTCTAACTTGCACCGGTTCAATAGCCTCCAATAAAGAGCAACAAGGTAAGGACATTAGAACCATTTGACTCTGATGTAAATATCGAAAACCTTTGAAGATGATCTAAAAAAATCGGATTAGTCCCCTCTGTGAGACTGTGTAAAACGACTGAATCCAGCTCAGGATCCTGACCTGACAATCGAATTTTTCGCTGTCTTGGTTCATGAGCTAGGGTTGGCGACTGCGATGTACAGTGATGTTCTCTGCTTTCTGAGAGCCAGTTTGATTTGTACAAGACCGACAGCTTAGTTGGATCCATCATACATCAGCCACAAGTTCTTTGTGCAGCATAGTGCTGTTTTCTACTGGAATTCAGAGTTTGTAATGTTGGAATTAATGAATGATGTTTATGTTGCAAAAGTACCACATGTTTTTCCCTCTACAATAGTGTTGAGCTAAGTCCTCTAAGATAACCAGAAGACTGGCTCCAAACTGGTCCTATGATTATTTCTATTTATTTCTAGAAGTAGGATGCACTGCCATAGATAGTACTTCTGAGCTACTTCTATTATGTTTCTGCATCTCCCATTTGTGATTGAGGACCAACCGTGTTTTCAAAGGATTTTCAGAATGAAGTCTCATATAAGCAGAATGTTCACCAGTGTCAACAGTGGTTCCAGAAATTCTGAGCTGGAAACTACAGCCTCATCCTGAAAGATCTCTAGAGCAAACCCTGGTGGAACTTAATCCTATCGTAACTGTTGAAGAACTAGCAGAGAAGCTTGGATTTGGTCATTCAACCATTCATTGACACCTGCATACCATTGGAACAGTCAGCAAATTGGGTCAGTGGGTTCCTCACAAACTCTTCTTTGCTGTCATGTCTCATGAATGAACCTTTTTCAGAATGAATAGTGACTGATGACGAGAAATGGGTTCTCTATAAAAATGTCAAGCGCTGAAGACAGTGGGTAGGGAAAGGAGAAACACTGGTACCCCAGGTTTAAGAAGGCCTTCACCCACGTTAGGTGTTGTTATCTGTTTGGTAGAAAATGAAAGATTTAGTCCATTTTGAACTTTTAAACGCAAACCAAACAGTAACAAAGATTTACTGCGAGCAACTTGAGCAACTTAAGTCAGCACTAGAAGAAAAACTGTTTTTGGTTTCAAGATGGAAGGTGTTCTTCCATCAGGATAATTCTTGGCCACAAATAGTGAGGATGATATTCCATAGGCTGGAGCAGTTTGAATGGAAAACAATGTCCCATCCACCATATTCATTGGACATTGTCCCATCTGATTATCATTTATTCCACAGTCTTCAAAATCATTTGAATGGCAAAAATATGAATCCTGTAGATGAGGTCAGAACAATAGTAGAGTAATTTTTGTTGCAGACAAATGAATTTTGGAAGAGGGGCCTTGCAAGTCTACCAGATAGATGGAAGAACATTGTAGAAAAATGAAGGAGAGTATATTTTAGATAAAAAAGTATAAAAGAACTGCAAGATTTTGGGGATGATCCGATATATGCAATGTTGCACAAAATGTGAATGTGTAGCAGTAGTCTGTAAATTTGTAGATGCCGTACAAGGTTGTATGATGTAATTTTAATAGCAAATTAAAATGGAAACCCTAATTGTTCAGCTGAATATTTCTATCTACAGTTTACCAGTGTATAAAAAGAAAATTTCCACTTTTAAATATCCCCTGTAACTTAGTGTTTCTCTATTATTTCAGAATACCAGATGCCACTGGCATGGAAGAAATCTTTACTTCAGATGTATCATTTATATTTGTCATCTTTTAAAGTGTAAATGAAGATGTTGTACAGAACAGACGTAACCCTTTTTATATGAATCTAGAGGTGGAGTTTCTGTGAACTGAGACTAAGATCAAGACATATTGAGAAAGAAGTTTGCAGCATTTTCAGATATTAAAAGGAAAAAAGATTAATGGAAATATAGCAGAAATATGTGTTAGGTAAAGATATATAAAAGCATATGAGAAGAAAAATATCTGTATACTGTTGTGAAAGAAAATATATTATGGAAAATGAATTATGTGAGAATGAGAGTAAATGTAAAACAGAGTCTATAGGAAATGATTTTCCTGTTAGAAGACCAAAAGAAAAAGGAAAAACATACGAATGTGATATCTGTAAAAAGTCATTTTCCCATAAATGTAACCTAACTACTCACAGACGCATTCATACAGGAGAGAAACCATATATATGTAATATTTGTGGGAAATCATTCTATGGAAGTAGTGACTTAACTAGACACAAACGTATTCATACAGGAGAGAAGCCATATCACTGCGATATTTGTGGCAAATCATTCTCTCAGAAGGATCAGTTAACTATACACAAACGTGTTCACACAGGAGAGAAACCGTATTGTTGTGATGTCTGTGGTAAATCATTCTCTCAAAGGAGTCCTTTAACTACTCACAAACGTATTCACACAGGAGAAACCCCATATCATTGTGATATATGTGGTAAATCATTCTCTGTAACAGGACATTTAACTACTCATCAACATATTCATACAGGAGGCAAGCCATATCACTGTGATATCTGTGGTAAATTATTCTCTAGAAGTAGTCACTTAACTACTCACAAGCGTATACATACAGGTGAAAAGCCATATTGCTGTGATGTTTGTGGTAAATCTTTCTCCAAAAGTGGTGATTTAATGCCTCATAAACGTATTCATACAGGGGAAAAGCCATATCACTGTGATATCTGTGGTGAATCATTTTCTCGGAAAGGTGTCTTAAGTACACACAAACGCATTCATACAGGAGAGAAACCACATCGCTGTGACACTTGTGGCAAATCATTCTCTCGAAGTAGTCACTTAGCTACTCATAAATATATTCATACTGGAGAGAGGCCATATGACTGTGATATCTGTGGTAAATCATTCTCTGAAAGTAGTACCTTGACTAAACACAAACGTATTCATACAGGGGAGAAGCCATATCACTGTAATATTTGTGGCGAATCTTTCTCTCGAAAAGGTATCTTAACAACACACAAACGCATTCATACAGGAGAGAAACCATATCACTGTGATATCTGTGCTAAATCATTCTCTAGACGTAGTCAGTTACTTACTCACCAATATTTGCATTCTGGTGAGAAACCATATCACTGTGATATTTGTAGTAAATCCTTCTCTGAAAGTAGTACTTTAACTAAACACAAGCGCATTCATACAGGAGAGAAGCCACATCACTGTGGTATCTGTGGCAAATCGTTCTCTCGTAGTGGTGACTTAACTACTCACATACGCATTCATACAGGAGAGAAACCATATCACTGTGATGTCTGTGGTGAATCGTTCTCACAGACTGGAAACTTAATTCGACACAAGTATATTCATACAGGAGGAAAACTAGATAACTGATATCTGTACTAAATCCCACTCTTAAACATTCACTTGGCTGCACATCTATTCATACAGATGAATATTAATGTCAAAATTTATTCAATGGGAAGAAGAATAAAAACAACAAATTATATAACCATAATTGTATTGATAGAGTGACGATATAACAGTGTGACAACAACCTTGTGAGATTATAGTGTATACAACAAATACACCTCTGTTGGTGAAATATTCAAAGTAATTTTTGTGAGAACATAGATTCTGGCTAACTTATTTTCAAAGAAGAGAAAAGATAGATTTGATTTGTCATTGTTGGTAAATAACTGCAAAATGTATTGTCTTTAATTAAGTGCAACATCACTAGTACAGTTTGTGGCACGAATAAAATACATAAGCCATAGAAGAAAATATTTCCTCATAACATAATGAGATGCATATATAAATAAATGTGATATAGACATTGATTTGTGTATCTTTAATCTTTTTACTTGTTTCACCCATTCGATTGTGGCCATGCCGGGGCACCACATTCCAAGGTTTAGTTGAACAAATTGCCGCAGTAATTTTATTTTTAAGCCTGGTATTTATGCTATGGTTCTCTTTTGCTGAACTGCTAAGTTGTGGACAGCTGCATCAAGAAGAACCAATTCCTAATTGTGGAAGGGGTAGACCCAGAAAGACATGGGAGGAAGTGATGAGAAAGGATTTTCGGACTTGGGCCTCACAGAGATGACAAAGAACTGAGACTTCTGGTGCCTCGCTGTGCTAAGTCAAATCGTGGCTGGACTTGCAAACTGGCATGTCCTCTACATCTCTCTCTAAATCAAGAGAGTCTTGTCTTATGAGCTCATGTGTGCTCCTTATTCCCAACAACTCTGTGAATCATTGGGATTATATATAGATACGTGTGTATATAAATAAATATATAAGTATACATATATGTATATGTGTGTATGTATATATATTATATGTTTTTATGTGCTGCTGCTATTTCATGTGATAAGAGCATACCAGACAGTATTTTTTAACATATCTGGTGTCCTAGCATAGTCGTCAGCCACTGCCCACATGACATAAAAAACTAAAAACTGGATGATAGGAAGTAGATTTAAAAGGAGCAAGATTGAAAAACCGGAAAACGAAAAAGAAGACAAAAGGGAGTGAATTAGAGTTACGTCCCCTTCGAAAGTAAATTTATAACGCTGAACGGATAGTGGCCTAGTGTCTGCAGCACATCTGTTCAATCTGGCATTTTCCAGTTTGTCAACAAGATAATCAAGTGATGGAAAATACTTAGAAAATTATACAGACAAAATTCTAAATTTGCTTGGAAAAGCCTCTACACCTAGGAAGCAATCAAGCAGCAAGTTTTTAACTTCCCTTATCCACAGTTCTAACTTGTTGGTGAAAGACTTTAATTTACCTGTAATTGTTAAACTAAAAATTGATTAAAATTAACATATAATAATTTATGTAAATTATAAGTAAATCAAAAGTTAAAATTTAGGACTACCAAACAATTTACTTACAGACAATCCCGGTTTAGATGCAGAAATGTGATATATTGTAACAAAACTGTTGTTCGTCATGTATCAATTTATATTTACCATATTTTACGATTTATATAATTAATTTATATTTACGCTCAAACTTTGTGAATGTTTTTGGATTGATGTTTCCCAAAAATCCTGAAGATATTTTTTGTGGCACTCCATGAGTCTCTTGCAGCACACCATTGTGCCGCGGTACACAGTTTAGCAGACACTGCCTTACACAGACTATATTTTTCTTTAAACACTGATTTTCTAAAGGACATACAATTTTGTTTTTACAATTATTCACTTATAAGTGGATAGAAATAGATTCTGCTGAATTTAGCAAGATTATTGGATTGATTATTCTTATCATAGTTCATAATTTTCAAGCACGAAAACTTGACTCAACTTTGGAGTTTTGGAAATGACATCCCAACTTTTTACACACGCACATGAATACAAAGATCCACATGCACATATATATTAATAATGTCCACAAATACATGACAGGTATATGTAATACTGAAATACGCAACCCATAGTGATTCCATGTTTAGAAGTCAATGGCTTAATAAAGTACAACTGTAAAAACTAATGTGGAACAAAAACATAGACAAATATGTTAAAATAACAAATTAGAAAAAATAATAAAAACGTACAAAACACTATAGAAATCAATGAAGAGACAAAAGAAATAGATCTTTATTTAGAAACCTACAATGAACAGGTCATTTCACAGACACGAAACTATAAATTTCATAGGGTACAACCTGAAAGTTGACACTGCTACAATGCAGAAAATTTCTGTCTCATTATTGGCTAAAAATACAGTTTTTTCAATTTTTAAATGTCTAACATTTTTGTCAAATTTTTTCTCTACAAGTTCATGGCTTCACAGAAATAAGCATGGAAAACTGAAATAACATAACTGATTTTCAGATTTTCTTACTTTCATTCTGTGAACGAAACAAATTACATCCGTTTTACTGATAAAAGTAGAAAAAACGATTGAATAAAGAACACAATGTCAAGAAAAAAATATGTTGTTTAAATTACAAGTATTGTTTGGCGGTCATTGGGGTGGTCAAGTATATAGCTACTATACACATAGATATACTATGATACACGTATAAAGATATATATATATATATATATACACAAATACACACTTCCCAAGAACGAATCATGTGAGGGAATAAGAAAGTGTATTAGTTGACACTCAAGAAAAATGGAAAAGTCTTTGACATTTCAAGCTCAAGTTCTTCAACAGAAAGGAATGACGTAAGAAATGGAGAGAGAGAGAGAGAGAGAGAGAAACAAAAAGTAAAGAGTAAAAAGGTATGTATCATCATCATCATCATCGTTTAACGTCCGCTTTCCATGCTGGCATGCGTTGGACGATTTGACTGAGGACTGGCGAACCAGATGGCTACACCAGGCTCTAATCTGATCTGGCAGAGTTTCTACAGCTGGATGCCCTTCCTAACGCCAACCATTCTGAGAGTGTAGTGGGTGCTTTTATGTGCCAACGGCACGACGGCCAGTCAGGCAGTACTCAGGTGGTGTATTTATAAAAATTTTCAGAATTCAAAAGAACTAAGTATTTAACTAGTAAAAACACTCAGGTAGAGTCAGGGATAGCACACCTGTGTACCGACAACGTATACTGACATATACCATATTTTAACGAGTATAAAGAACACTTTTTTTGTCAAAAATTAGGTTTAAAAAAATATTAGTTTCTTATACATGGATAGTATTATAATCCCTTTCAAAACCTTTTTTTCAAATTTTAATCCCGCCAAATTAGGTTCCTGATACACGTTAAAATATGGATTTGCCCTTGCAGTTATGCATACATTCACAAGTAACTGACTGAAAACACAATGTGCCAACAATGTCATACCAGGGCACACTCGCTGCATGTATTCCACTTTGACTATAGACTCCTGGCAACAACCACAACTATGATTCACAGGTGCTATTTGCATGGCACTGTCAATGAGCAGAAATATCAATGAGACATCTGAAGTAAGAAATACTTTTATGGCAATGTCAGCTGGTATTTCTAAAATAATAGAGAAACAGTATAAGATGTAAGGGATACTAAAAAGCAGAGATTAAACAGTGGAAAATTTACTTTGAAAATTTATTTACTTTTGTATGAATGTATTTGTGTGTAGTTAATTGCCCTTTCTGTGAGAATGATTTACAACAGATATCACATTGATAGGGTTTCTCTCCTGTATGAATACGCTTATGATTAGTTATGGAACTACTCCTAGAGAATGTTTTACCACAAATATCACAGTGATATGGCCTCTCACCTGTATGAACACGCTTATGAGAAGATAAGGAACTACTTTCAGAGAAAGATTTACCACATATATTACAGAAATATGGTTTTTCTCCTGTATGAACACGCTTATGTTTAATTATGTCACTGCTTGAAGAGAAAGATTTACCACAGATATCACAGTGATACGGTTTCTCTCCGGTATGTGTCCGTTTGTGCTTTGTTAAGTCATTTTGAGAGAATGATTTGCCACATATATTACAGTAATGCAGCTTTACTCCTGTGTGAATGTTTTTGTGTCTCATTAGGTTACTTTTAATTGTGAATGATTTACCACAAATATCACAGTGATATCGTTTCTCTCCAGTATGGACACTTATGTGTTTAGACAGGCAATATTTCTGAGAGAATGATTTACCACAAATTTCACAGTGGTATGGCTTCTCTCCTGTATGAATCCGTTTGTGTACAGTTAGTACAGTTGCATGGGAAAATGATTTCCCACAGACATCACAGAGATATGGCTTCTCTCCAGTATGGATATTTTTGTGATTAGCCAGACGAAGTTTTTGAGAGAATGATTTACCACAAATATCACAATAGTATTGCCTCTCTCCTGTAAGAATATTTTTGTGAGTACTTAAATTACATTTTTGAGAGAATGATTTACCACGAATATCACAGTCATATGGTTTCTCTCCTGTGTGGATTGTTCTGTGATTAGTTAGGCGAAAGTTATAAGAGAATGATTTACCACAAATATCACAATGATATGATTTCTCTCTTGTATGAATACGTTTGTGACCTGTTAAGGCATTTCTGTTACAGAATGATTTACCACAGATGTCACAATGATATGGTTCCTCTCCTGTATGAATGCATTGGTGTAGGGTTAAGCGACTTTTTTCAGTAAAGGTTTTGCCACAGATATTACAGCAATAAGGTTTACCTCTTGTGTGGATGTATTTGTGACGACTTAGGTGATGTTTTTGAGAAAATGATTTACCACAGATATCACAATGATATGGTTTCTCTCCTGTATGAATGCGTTTGTGACTAGTTAGATTACCTCTATGAGAGAATGATTTACCACAGATATCACAGTGGTATGATATTTTCTCTACTTCCTTCAGTATCTCATCAGGAAAATCAATTGTTTCTGACTCTGTTTTAATTTGAATTGGTTTCTCACAGAATTCATCTTCCATAATTATTCTTCTCTGACCACTTCTCTTTTTCTCGTATTTTCTTAATTATTTCTGCTGCTATATTTAAATCACACATAACTTTTGTTGATATTTGAAGATATTGCAAACTCCTTTGTAAATTTCTCCAAGTCTAATTAAAATGCAACCTAATCTTGAACATATTCCATAGAGAAATTTTTTGAATGATCTTAAGCTACAACAATAAATATTTCACTCCAGTTCTACGTTTATAGAAACGAAGTGATATCCATTCTGTATAACATCTTCCTTTACTTTTTAAAAGATAATCAATATTGATGGTACATCAGAAGTAAAAAGATGGTATGTCAATGTCATCTGATGTTTCTGAAATAAAAGAGAAACAGTGTAAGATATAGGGGGGCATTATGTTATTTCCTACAATATCGGTTTAGTGAAACAATTTTTTTTTTTGAGCGGTACATACCCTTCTAACACGGTATATTCACAAACAATAAGGTGTAATTTGAGGGAAAATTTAGCAACAACTTGAAGCAGGTGAAATGCCAATGTCGTCACGTCGCTCCTGATGCTGTTTAGTACCACCTGTTGTTTTATTAAATGAAAACAAACACTCCTTATTGATGAACAAAAAAAAAAGATTGTTATAACATTAAACTAAAAAAATACGCATATAATTGAGATTAATGACGACATTTGAGTTGGTGGAGAATAGCTTGGTCTTTTTCCAATATTCGCTTCCAATTGTTGGTTAAAAAAAGGTAAATTTTGATAAATGAAACGCGCTTATCAAAATTTACCAAAAAATGTAGACTGTTTGTAAGTATTGTAGGTAGACGTCAAGATAATGGGATAAATGTACCTTGTCAATGGAATTGGGTTCACAGAACACTGTCATGGAGAACAACAACAACACTGGAGTTGTATGGAATAAATAAGTCATTACTGGGATCCACGATGGAATGTGGGGGGGGGGGAAATACGAAACAGATATTTCCGGAAAATAGAGACGACGGAAGCAGAATCATTGGCTGTTCATTGGAAAAGTGAATGTAAAGATAAATGAGTACTGTTGACGAAAATATACATGCTTATATTGGGTAACTGTGTGTTTACGTTTTAGCAAAAATACGAGAGTCAGTGATATGATGCGGTACAGAAAGTTAGTAAACACTTTGTACATCAGAATACGGAACGGGGGTCAGGATATACGTTCATAATATCTGTGACAAATTCAATTTGTACAAACATGTGTTTCATTCAAGAATGTCAAAAGGAAATGTTTTGTTTTGTTCCAATAAAATAATTAATTTTTACAGTCTTTTAGAACGCTGAACAGTTGTGAGCAAAAGGGATTTTTTCATATGCGTAGTTAAAAAAAAATAGACTCCTAAAACAAAAAAAAGTGAAAACTTTTGTGGGGGAGGATTAAAATTTTGAAATGCAGATTCGGAATCTCCGCAGTCGAAAATATGGGTTTCTGTAAGAAAAAAAAATAATAATCGAAAGCGGGTGCAGTCGATATCCCTTACCTCTGCCAAGAAATCTAAACCGATGACATTTACTATCTGATATCTAAGCATTTACATATACTTCTTGCTTTCTCAGGATATGCAAGTCTTTTTTTTTTTTTTTTTTTTAATAGTTTTTCCCCCGGATGAATCTACTTTCATTATCATTTCTGCCGTTATACGCACTTAACACAAAAGCTATATATTACACTAACACACATACACGTGTATATGTTTACGTTAGTGTGTTTGTTGACGCGTCGCTTCTGCGCATGTTCAGAGTGTATTGATTCCAGCTGCCATCTTCGACTTAATCGCTACCATGTTCTCCTACAAAGTGTCATCCTATTACGATTGAAAGATAACTGAGTGACGGAAAAGTAGTCATATACACGACCACCATCACTGACTTCCTAATAATGCAGTGATTTATTTCAGGTATTGTTTTCTTCGTTCAATCGTTTTTTATTTTTCCATTTTCATCAGTATAACATTTGGTAAATGTGAAGAATTACAGCGTAATTTCGAAGATATGAGGAATGTATAAAAACGTGATTTACTGGAAATACTGAAATGAAATCGAAACATTGTTTGCTACAGAGGTGATACTGTAATGGTTGTTAACAGGAATTCCATAATTTCTTACATCTTAAAATAAATGCCCCCCCCCCCCCACTTCTTAAGCCTGTAAATTTGTGTTCGATTTTCAGACATATCTCCGATGCGGAAGAAATGCATTCCGAAAATAATGTAACGCGAAATTAATTTTATCCATTCGATTCTTATATAGCAAAGAGAGATACATTTTGACTGATTATTTTCGGGAAAACAAAAAAAAAGCAGGCAATACGACCACTTATATCCATGAAAATAACTATCTCGCAACATTCATTGTACAGTATATGTTTAAAAAAAATATTTGAAGAGAAATAAGCTAAGGAATCATTAAAAATCATAACGGGTTATTAATGAGAGTTATTAAGATGAATGACTCTAACGGAACGAAAGCCTGAAGTATCGAGACTTCCAGCCTGTGGCGTTTGGAGGGGTGGGCCACAGTGTCAGGTGATGTCCGTGAGGGTGCTTCACTGTTTCAACGTTTTAGCCTCGCAATCGCAATGCCGCGAGCGGGCTGGCTTGCTTCAGTAGGTTCCGTTGAACCTTCTCTGAGACCAATTGAGGCACTTGGTGTTGAATTGATATGGTCCCCACCTTTTTTTTCCTGTCTTTTCCCTTCCTTCCTCTTTTTTCGTTTTCTTTTCTCTCAGTTTTGCATTTATATTTTTAATGTGGTTTTGCATCTTACGTCTATCATATTCATACGTGTTATATATATTCCATGAAGGAAAAAAAAAAAATTCAGGTTTGAAGCTATCCAATGTTGATGTTCATAGCTTATCATCTATTCGTATATTATAGAATAGGAACTGTAGTAAACAATATTTCGATTTTATTTTGATATTTCATGTAAACCATGGATGTCTATACGTTCATCAAATTTTTCATTTTGTTTAAACTGTCATAAAATTCATAGAATACCTGAGAACAACCCGTTTTTTTTTTTTTTTGTTAACGGGCGAGGGTCTTTATATTGACCAACAACTAATCCTCGATCATAAGTCTGCTCAATACAAAGTGACCTGGGGCTGAATAACAAATAACCAGTAATGATCGATCTCCTGGACAGGACAAATTTGCACTATTATTTAGTGTAGCATGCATAAGATATCTGTAACAGTTGTTTGATGACATTTTAATAACCAATTAAAGTTTCAAGTTCATTCGTCGCTGTAAATGTTATTCACAGTTCATCAATATAGAGATGAAGTAAATTTTCCGCTGTTGTACCTATACTTTTAAGTACCCCCTATACCTTATACTGTTTCTTTATTTCAGAAATATCAAATGGCATTGGCATAAAGGTATTTCTTCAGATGTATCATCAATAATTAACATCTTTTAAAAAGTAAAGGAAGATGCTATACAGAATTAACATACTCTTGTGTCTCTAAATCTATGGTGGAATTGGTGTTAAATATTTCGCATGACCTGAGATCATTGCAAACTTCCTCTCCTTGACTGTCTGGAATATATTCATTTATAAAGGAGTTTGTAGAATCTTCAGATATCAACAGGTATCACATTTGTTAGAATTATAGTGGTAGAAAATAATTAAGAAAATACAAGAACCAGAAAAGAATAAAATGGAAGATGAAATCTGTGAGAAGCCAATTAAAATTAAAACAGAATATGAAGCAGTTTACTTCCCTAATGAGATGCTAAAAAAAAAAGGAAAAACATATAGCTGTGATGTCTGTGGTAAATCTTTCTCAGAAACAGGAAACTTAACTACTCACAAACGTATTCATACAGGAGAGAAACCATATCACTGTGATATCTGTGGTAAATCATTTTCTGAAAGTGGTAGCTTAACTATACACATACGAACTCATACTGGAGAGAAACCATATTGCTGCAACATCTGTGGTAAATCATTTTCTGAAGCACGAAACTTAACCACACACAAACGTATACATACAGGTGAGAAGCCATATCACTGTAATATCTGTGGAAAATCATTTTCTGATAGTGGTACCTTCACTACTCATAGACGTATTCATACAGGAGAGAAACCATATCAATGTGATATCTGTGGTAAGTCATTCCCCCGAAAAAGTCCCCTTACTACTCACAAAAATATCCATACAGGAGAAAAACCATACCATTGTAATATTTGTGGTAAAACATTTTCTCATAGAAGTGCCTCATATGTACACAAACGGGTTCACACAGGAGAGAGGCCATACCACTGTGAAATTTGTGGTAAATCATTTTCTTTAAAATCTTCCTTAACAACTCACAGAAATATTCATACAGGAGAGAAGCCATATCACTGTGATGTTTGTGGTAAATCATTCTCTCAAAAAAGTCACCTAAATACTCACAAAAATATTCATACAGGAGAGAAGCCTTACCACTGTGATATCTGTGGTAAATCCTTCACAAATAAATGTAACCTAACTACTCACAGACGTATTCATACAGGAGAGAAGCCATATGACTGTGATGTTTGTCATAAATCATTCTCTCAAAAAGGTGAACTAACTATTCACATAAGGCTCCATACAGGAGGGAAACCATATCACTGTGATATCTGTGGAAAATCATTCTCACAAAAATGTCGCCTAACTAATCACAGAAGTATTCATACAGGGGAGAAACCATATCACTGTGATATTTGTGGTAAATCCTTTACAATTAAAAGTAACCTAATGAGACACAAAGACATTCATAATGGAGTAAAACGATATTGCTGTAATGTCTGTGGTAAATCATTCGTTCAAAGTGGAGATTTAACTAAGCACAAACGTATTCATACAGGAGAGAAACCGTATCACTGTGATATCTGTGGTAAATCTTGCTCCACAAGTAGTGACTTAATTAAACACAAACGTGTTCATACAGGTGAAAAACCATACCACTGTGATATCTGTGGTAAATCCTTCTCTGAAAGTAGTTCCTTAGCTCCCCACAAGCGTGTTCATACAGGTGAGAGGCCATATCACTGTGATATCTGTGGTAAATCATTTTCTGAAAGTGGTAGCTTAACTAAGCACAAAAACGTTCATACAGGAGAGAAGCCATATCACTGCAATATTTGTGGTAAATCATTTTCTCAAAATAAGGACTTAACAAAACACACATGCATTCCTACAAAGGAAAGATCATTCTCTGGAAGCTGTGATGTAACTAGACCCAAGTATTCTAATTCATATGAGAAACCATATCAGTGTGAAGTCTGTGGTAAATCATTTTCACATAGAATCACCCTAACTATGCACAAACGCATTCATACAGGAGAAAGACCATATCAATGTGATACTTGTGGGAGAACATTCTTACGTAGAGGTAATCTCACCAATCACATACGTATACATACACAAGAGAAACCATATCACTGTAGCATCTGTGGTAAATCATTCTCAGAAAAAAATATCTTAACTCTGCACAAACTCATTCATGCAGGGCAGAAACCATATGACTGTGATATATGCAGCAAGTCATTCTCTCGGTGTTATGACTTAACTATACACAAACGCATTCATACAGGAGTTAAGCTACATCACTGTGATGTTTGTGGAAAATCATTCACGCAGAAAAGTGTCTTAGCTATGCACAAACGTATTCATACAATAGAAAAGCCATACAATTGTGATGTCTGCAGTATATCATTTTCTCAAAAAAATGTCTTGACATTGCATAAACGTATCCATACAGGAGAGAAACCATATTCCTGCAATATCTGTGGTAAATCTTTCTCCCGGTCATATGTCTTAATTACTCATAAGCGTGTCCATACAGGAGAGAAGCCATATCACTGTGAGATATGTGGTAAGTCTTTCTCTCATGGAAATGCATTAACTGTACACAAACGCACTCATACAGGAGACAAACCATTCCAATGTAATATTTGTGGGTACTCCTTCTTTCAAAGTAGTGTCTTAACTATTCACAAACGCACTCATACTGGTGAGAAGCCATATGAATGTGATATCTGTGAGAAGTCATTCTCTCAAAGAAGTACTTTCAACAATCACAAATATGTTCATAGAGCAGAGAAGCTGTTCCTCTGTGATATCTGTGGTAAATCATTCTCTAGAATTATTCAGTTAACTAGACATAGACGTCTTCATACGGAAAAGTAACCATATCAGTGTGATATTTTAGGAAACTCATTCTGTGGACATGAATGGCTTAACATGACTCAAACATAGTTATACAGAAGAGAAGCCATTATCAGCATAACATTTCTGGTAAATCAGTTTCTGTAAGTAGTGACAAAACAAGGCACAAATATATTAAAATAGAAGAGAAATGAAATTATGAAATCTGGGCAGATGGGTAGAAACCTTAAACAATTGTGATACAAGATGTCTTATAAAAACACAACTGTATTTACATTTTTAAGAAAATCATTGTATTGAAATACTTGTATGTATTCCATTTAACTTATTTTCACAACAGAAAAATAATATATTCTTTTATTAGTAGCAAGATTCCTTTGTCATATGATGGTTAAACAATGTTTATTTGAATATGTCTCTAAATCTCAACTTGGTGTGAATGCAATAAGTGCTCTATAATTTGTGAATCATCATTATCAATGTCCATTCTACATGGGTCAAACGTGTCAGTTAGAAGATATCACCACAGTTTCTGAATCATTTGGCATCTGAACTTCAATGCTAAGAATCTTGTGTTCTGTCCTCATTACATTTTGTGAATTTTCTAACCTGAGGTCTAAATAAATCTTATTCACTCTTAAATTATTGTCTTATTATTTCCTGTATACATGCTAATCCAATATTCATAAATTATAGAATTCACTAATTTGGATATAAGTAGTGTATTTTCCCAAACTGATCTTCACTGTATATTTTGCGATGTGGTTGCAGAAAAATATTGGCAGATGGTGAGGAGTTCCTGCAAAGTGAAGGACTTAGTGTAGTGGTTAGACCAGTGCTTTATGTATGAATGCTGTCGGTCATCTCAGTAGCGAAGGGGATATCATGTGAGAAAATTAACCAAAGTAAAGTGGTAACATGATAAGTTTAACACACCTAGCCTTTTTAGATATCATTAATGTATTACCTATGGGTTCTGAAATGCAGCTAATGCACAGTTACATGAGATTTAATATTAGCCATCTTTAACTGCAAGCCACATTGTTTATTTTCAGAATTTGGCAGGTTTTGTTTTACAGTGGATAAAAAAACATTCTTTAGTATAAATATTGTTATTGTTGTTTAGTCGTGACTAAAATTACAGATTGGAGAATCTGAAGAGGGATTTACTTGTAAGAAATGATCAGGAAATTGTTTTTCTTAGATAGAAACTGAATAATATTCATTTTTGTTATTTACCTGTCAATTCTAAGTCAGCTACGATCTAGCAGACCTACAATCAACAACTGTAACCATTCCATCTTATTTTCAGGCATAACCTAATTAGAACTACTCTATCAAGTGTGTTTTTCTGAACAAAAACAAAGTTACAGGCAAAAATATAACATTCCACTTCGATACCATAAATAAATAATATAATTTGTTTACTATAACTAACAGTACACAACTTGTACACAGTGAAAATATAATTTGTATAATGACTATTAGAGCTATGTGAAAAATATCAGTTTTTTCAGTCTTAAACACAAGGAAACAAAATATTAGATCATGATGATGGTAAGATCAATTATGGAAGTTTCCTGAAACTTTACTGTTCGGAATTGTGCGTTGGCTCTCATTTAGGCCATGTAAGGGACAAAGAACATATATTCAAGGATCACCTCCTATAATACTGATGAAGATAACTGAAAGGAAAGTTCCTGTGATGGAAATGTTCATCACATTCTCTCCTTGTAGTCACTGCTAAAATTTCAGTCAGTTATTTTCCTGGCAATGTGAAATGTGAAGAACTTTGTTCTTTTATTTACAGGAGTTGAAAGGAAAACTTTGTTATAATCAACAACTTGCCATGAGACAGGAATTTCCTATCTTAAAAATAAATCATTTAAACTCAGGTACATATAAATGGAGATTGGATCTACTTCAGATTGAAGCTGAGGATGTTTTTTTTTTATCTCTTGTTTGGTCATCCCTGACAACGACCATTCTGTTCCAGCTCTCCATAGAACCTTAAGGATCTTCATTTAAATGCAGGCAGATTTGGCTGTGTTTAGGACAGTGAGACAGGCAACACTGTCCTGCTATTGTGTTTACATGGTGAATGGTTGGGAGATTGTTTAACCTCTCTAAAAAACATTATCTATGTTCGACAGCCATTGACAACAGCATTGTAGACTTTCAGTTTGGTGGAGAATAACTTTGGGCTGCAATGCTTTGTTTGATGTGGAGTTTTTGAAATGCTTGGCTAACTCCTCTGTATACTCAACAAAGTTTCTATGTTAAAGTACTTCATTATTATTCAACATATCTTGCACATTATAATAGAATCCATCCTCCACATCTAAAAATAATTTCTTTCAGAAGGAAGTAAAGAGAAAATTGACTCCAGTACAGGATTAGTACAGAAGTAATCAATACCAAAATTGACCTCAGAGGGATTTATTTTTAGAGAGTTAGAAGAACCACATATCATATCTGACAGTCTAAGGATTCTATCAGTTTGTCATCATTTAATGTCCGCTTTCCTTGCTGGCATGGGTTGGATGGCTTGACAGGAGCTGGTCTGCCAGAGAGCTACCTGGGTTCCAATTTGTTTTGGCATGGTTTCTACAGCTGGCTGCTCTTCCTAATGCCATTCACTCCACAGAGTATACTGGGTGCTTTTCACATGGCACCAGATCTCTGTGCCTGCAAGATAAGGAACTCTCAGCTGAGAGACAGAGAGCATGGCAGTAAATGACATGCCTGTGGGTATCTCACTATCAAGGCATCATCCAGTCAGGCTGATTGCTCGGGCCAGCCTGACTAGCTCTCTCCATCCCTCCCGATCTTCTACTAATGTTTTAGGTCTATTCTGCACACTGATGTATATATGTCTTCCATGGTCTTCCAGCCACTGTGGTACCATGATTTGGTGTCCACAGCAACACATTACTCACAAGTTCTTTACTTCTCTAGCAAACCTCAATCTCTGCTCTTGGATGATTGATAAGAAAGTTGGAACATTCCCATATAACTGTTGTTTTGTTGGGTGCTCCCTCCAAGAGCTGTTGAGCACTGCATGTAACATTCTGGTGTAGGCACCATCTAGCATGCACCTAATTTTACGTAGCTTAACACGTCTTCTCAAACACAGCAAATCACCAGAAGTTTCAGTCCCTTGTCATTTCCTTAGTTAAGCCCAACGTTTGAAGATCCTTTCTCATCACTTTGTTCTACATCTTCCTGGGTCTACCTCTTCCACTGGTTCCCTTAGCAATTAGGTATTGGCACTTCTTCGTGCAACTGTCACCTCTTGCACACTTCCAATGTTGTCTCTTACACCCCAATTTTTCTGTTAAATCATTTATACTCTGTCATACATGTACACTGACATTACCCACCCAGTAAAAACCATGTTTCACTACCCTGTAGCATAGCTGTACATGCACAGGGATAATACAATCTGCCTTTTGCTCTGGTAACAAAGGTAATAGCTCTATGAACTTCACCCAGACTATGCTTATTCTACCAACTCTGCTTTCAGAACTTCCTCCTCCACAGGTAACTTGATTGCCTCCAGGTAACAGAAGCTGTCTGCTACTTTTAAGGATCCCTGCTGAACATTCAAGGAAGTCTATTCTCAGTACATTCTTAGTGTTTATTGTACTTGCATGTCTGCCACACACAAAATCTACTTTTTCTGTCAACTTTCCTATGGTACTGTTGCACCTCTTATGTGTCCAAAACTTGCACTGGCCTCACAATCGATATTAGAAACCTGATGCACAGAGAAATGGAAATAGTTGTTGTCACATTTTTAATATGATACTTCTTTGGATATTGAAAATGAAAGAAGAAAGAGGAAAGAAAGAAAATAAAAGAAAAAAGTGAAATGCAGATTTGGTTACCTCCGGTCAGCCATGGATTGTCCCGAAATTGGACGATGGGTTTGGGATTTTAAGACTGGAGAGAATGGGCTTCTGTTTGTATGTATAATTCTTTGTGTCTCATGCTTATGTCTGTTATGTGTACATGTGTATCTATCTGGTGTGGAAGGATGGAAGTAACATGGTATAAGGAGGTAGGGTAGAAAAAGGAGATGCCATTGGATGTGGGAAACCTGCAGTGGCTGGGGTCAACTTGGCAGTCTTGGGTGAGAGCAGTTTAGAGTAGTGAAATTATCTTTGTGGAAGGAAGAGGTTACTTATACCAGAAAGTGGCACAGACATTTCCTGAGTATAACATCACACACATACCAAGAAAATTTAAGTCAACATTAGAGAAGGCAGTGAAACTAGTTTATTTTATAAAAGTTTCATCTATTAAATTCTTGTGAGATGATGGGCAGTGTCTATGCTCTTATATTCTCAAATGCTTTGGCTGTAATGGGGAAGAGTACTTATCCACGCATCTAAGTTGTGTAGACATAATTTAACATACTTCTCATTCCAGCATGCATTGGATGATCCCAGAGGAACCAGCAAGACAATGGACTGCACCAAACTCTAATGTCTGCTTTGGTATCGGATCCACAGCTGGATGCTGTTCCTAATCCCTTTCCAGAACTTCTTATGTGGCACTGGCACTAGGGAGGTCACCAAGTAACTGGCAATGCAAGATCCTTCAACTGAGTGGGATATAATATTGAAGGATGTAAAAGAATGACAGAGGGACAAGAACAGGTGTTGTCTTGCTGACAGGTGAATACATAGCTTCCCCAGTTGGAAAGGGAGAGAGAGATGGTGAGGATATACTCTCAAGTTACAAGATGAATATAAAAGATAAGGATAGAGGAAATAAATTTATTTCTTCGTAGAAAGTGGTTCTGTGGGAGTGAGTGGTTCAACAACCTTTTTGTGGCTAGCTAGGGTGGCACATCATCGTTTAACGTCCGCTTTCCATGCTAGCATGGGTTGGACGATTTGACTGAGGACTGGTGAACTAGATGGCTACACCAGGCTCCAATCTGATTTGGCAGAGTTTCTACAGCTGGATGCCTTTCCTAACGCCAACCACTCCGAGAGTGTAGTGGGTGCTTTTACGTGCCACCGGTACGAAGGCCATTCAGGAGGTAATAGCAGCGGCCACATTCGAAATGGTGTATTTTACGTGCCACCTGCACAAGGGCCAGTCCAGCGGTACTGGCAACGAACTTGCTCGAATGTCTTTTCACGTGCCAGGAAGGCGACGGGCCTACAAATGAGATATATTTTTACAGCTGAAGATTAAACTAAAAGCTATGATTATTAAATTAGAAATTGCGAGGTCAGAATATCTGCAGAGCAATGTTTTTGAATCTTTCCTGACACTAAAGAACTGTTTTGTAACATCAGATGGTGATCCCTCTGAAGAAATATGCAACCCTTACATTCAAAACTTGGCAGGATTTTTTTTTTAAATGTGATTATTTTCCTCAACCAGATACGTAACAATTTCATGAGTAATTCGTTTCATGTAATGTAAAAACTGTAAAATATTTAATATTAAAATGAAGAACATAATCTTGTTGAACTTTGGTGCAACATATCATCACATGTCAGTACAATTTAGCTGTTTCTTGAAAAGCGAATCCTAAGAATCTGCTCCCAAAGCACAGAAATATTTAATGCCATTTCTAGCTATATATTTATGTGAACAGGCTTCCTCCCAGCTGTTTTATAGAAATCTTCTCTTAGAACTAACCACCACTTTGCTTGAAATTCAGAACACAGTATCATCATAATTTTAATATTCACTTTCCCTTGCTTGCAGGGATTGGAAAGAGTTTATTGGGGCAGATTTTCTATAACTAGATGACCTTCCTGTTGCTAACCCTTACCTGTTTCCAATCAAGGTAACATGATCTCACAGAATACTGGAAGTGAATGATACAGCTTGGATGACAATAACTCTTGTCAAAACAAAGAGACACAAACATATACATAAAACATCTCATAATACAAGTAATATTTTTTAAAAATTATCATTTATTTAATTGCATATTGAATTACATATTTCTTTTAAATGAGATGAAATTAGGAAAATAAGTTTGCTTTTAAATAAATTTTCTTAAGTAGACCTTTCAGAAGCTTGGGAGTCCACAAGTCAATTCATTTACATACAAGGAAGAAGACTGTGACAGTAAAAAGATTAGGAACCACTGCTGATAACAATTTCATAATTCTGTATTTTCCAGCATACAAATCAAATTTTTCAAACCGAAATTTACAACTGAAAATGCAGTGTGAAATGCAGCATATGTGGAAAGAGTGATATGTTTGAATGTTTATACTATATAGTTATATAGTACACTGACTTGTATGTTGGAAAATACGGTAATACTTAAACCAAAATATACATTAGATACAATAAGGTGTGTATATATAAGTGAAAATGTAAGATCTTGTTTTCTGGTTTGTGCATGTATTTCTAACATAATAGACACACATTCATGTTCTAACATGATCCATGTTATTTACTCACTTTATCAAATAAATTGGTTTCAGCTTTTCTGTTTCGGAAATATATTACAGAGAATATAAATAGATATTTTGCTTTTATTAACAATAGCACAATATAAGTTATCCCATGAATATAGATATTGAGGTTTTATATAATATAGATTTGGGTAGTACAATATCTTCTTTGCTGTGTGAATATTTGTTTTGATATATTTTCCATTGAATCGTTTTTGCTTCTGAATAAACATATACATGCATAGTTAGATTACATTTTGGAGAGAATGATTTACCAGATAATCACTCCTCTACCATATGAATACGTTTGTGTCTAACTAAATTATTTGAGTCAGAGAACAATTTACCACAGATATTGCAGTGAAATGGTTTCTCTCTTGTATGAATACGTTTGTGATTAGTTAATCCACCACGATGAGAGAATGATTTACCACAGATGTCACAATGATATGGCTTCTCTCTAGTATGAGTACGTTTATGGTCAGTTAACTGACCACTTCGAGAGAAGGATTTACCACAGATATCACAGTCATATGGCTTCTCTCCTGTATGAATGCGTTTGTGCATAGTTAAATCACCATTTCTAGAGAACAATTTACCACAGATATTGCAGTGAAATGGTTTCTCTCTTGTATGAATACGCTTGTGATTAGTTAATCCACCACACTGAGAGAATGATTTACCACAGATGTCACAATGATATGGCTTCTCTCCTGTATGAGTACGTTTATGGTCAGTTAACTGACCACTTTGAGAGAAGGATTTACCACAGATATCACAGTTATATGGCTTCTCTCCTGTATGAATGCGTTTGTGCATAGTTAAATCACCAGTTCTAGAGAACAATTTACCACAGATATTGCAGTGAAATGGTTTTTCTCTTGTATGAATACGTATGTGATTAGTTAATCCACCACACTGAGAGAATGATTTACCACAGATGTCACAATGATATGGCTTCTCTCCTGTATGAGTACGTTTATGGTCAGTTAACTGACCACTTACAGAGAATGATTTACCACAGATATCACAGTGATATGGCTTCTCCCCTGTATGAATGCGCTTGTGTCTAGTTAAGTCCTTTGTTTGAGAGAATGTTTTACCACAAATATCACAATGATATGGCTTCTCCCCTGTATGGATTCGTTTGTGTGTAGGTAAATGACTACTTCTAGAGAATGATCTACCACAGATATCACAGTGATATGGCTTCTCAGTATGGGTGAATTTGTGAGCTCTTAGGGCTACAGTTGTAATGAATGATTCACCACCAACATCACAATGATATGGTTTCTCTCCTGTATGGATTCGTTTGTGTGTAGTTAAGTAACTACCACGAGAAAAGGATTTGCCACAGATGTCACACTGATATGGCTTCTCACCTGTATGAGTTCGTCTGTGAGTACTTAAGCCACCACTCTGAGAGAATGATTTACCACAGATATCACAGTGATATGGCTTCTCTCCTGTATGAATGCGTTTGTGTATAGTTAAGACCTGTGTTTGAGAGAATGTTTTACCACAAATATCACAATGATATGGCTTCTCCCCTGTATGGATTCGTTTGTGAGTAGGTAAATGACTACTTCTAGAGAATGATTTACCACAGATATCACAGTGATATGGCTTCTCTCCTGTATGAATGCGTTTGTGCGTAGTTAAATCACCAGTTCTAGAGAATGATTTATTACAGATATCACAATGATATGGTTTTACTCCTTTATGGATACTTCTGTGAGTATCTAGGTAATGTTTTTGAGAGAATGATTTATCACAAATATTACAGTGGTATGTTTTACACATCTTTATAAGAAAAAACAATTTCGGACTCTTATTTTATTTTAATTGGTGTTTTACATAATCCATTTTCCATTCTTCTTCTTTCACTCTTTGTTCTGTAAAGGAAAGTACAAAAATCCTTTTATGCCAATGACATCAGGTATTCTGAAATAATAGAGAAACATTTAAGATATAGGGAATTCAACAGGGGAATACACATATTGATAAATTGTAAATATAAACTCAACTGATCAATCCTAGATATTTACAGACTATAGCTACATCTTGAGACTGTCACATTATATAATGACAACGACTGCCCCATCCTCCAAAATTTCGGGCCTTGTGCCTTGAGTAGAAAAGAGTAAAGGTTCATCCTATCAAGGCCCGTAACTAGCAATAACTACACAACTAAAACGATGAGAACAATAACAATGACAAGTCCACGGAAGATATAGGGCTTTCCTATAAGTAGGTTATCTCCCTTGGCTAGGCGGCGCTCCATGTAGACAAACTTCCGCAGACTATCCACGCTAGTGTTATTGTTTCGATGATTCAGCTATCGAAGTACTTACTGTGCCCAAGTTAAAGAAATATTTAAGATTATATGGACAGTATGTTACTGGAAGGAAGGCGGACTTGACTGAAAGGTATAAAAATTCTGTCAATGAAGAATGTCAACAAAGTAAATTCATCGGACGATACTTCAGACAGGAATAAGCAGAAGCTTATATCTCCTCTCGGTGAAGTATTGCCTGATATAATTTTAATCATCGGATTTTTTTAATATGCTAGACCACTGGTTCTAATTGATTAATATTAATTTCTACCCTTATTAATATATATATATATA
>NC_069001.1:37112819-37119121 GCF_001194135.2 Octopus bimaculoides
CGGATGGCAAGGGGTGATCTTTCGATGGCCCATTAAAATTGACGAAATGCTGGGAACACATTTGGCTATTTGCAGTGTAAACAAAGTCTTTCCTCACAAGTCTCGATCTCTGAAGCCAAATACGACGAATAGCTACGTTTGCAGGATATCTATGTAGCGAAATAACTTTGCCGAACCGGTCAGTGCAGTATGTGAGTCGTCTGCGGAAGTTAAAGCAAGTCACTGAGCGTGCGTACATGTCATATGGGAGAGTTCCAATCAGGGGTGATTAACAACCTTATAGGAACCCCCTATAACCCACAGATGCACCATCACGCTAACATTAGATACGTTAAACTACGCAGTAGAGAACGATAACATTCAGCCCTCTTTCCAAGAACGTGCTTCGTCGTTGTTTATAGCCCTAAGTTAATCCCGACTGAGCAGACCTGTGGGCAATGTCAATTTCTTACCAGGGATGTCACAAATTTTATGACTGATCAAATAAGGAACATTGTGTTAATGAAAGTAGAAACGATGTTTGAAGGGGAAAATATCAATAAAAATACCTCGTATTAATTACAACTGTTATCAGGAAGTCAGTGACGGTGGTGGCGTTGCTGAAGAGAATCATCTATAGATTATCATAGATAAATATATTATAACATTCAAACTTATTAATTATCCTTTAGAAATAAAGCGATCCACTTAAAATTCAAAGTAAGACTACAGCAACCATCAGGTTGAAAGGCCGAATTCAACTTCCGGTTGAACATGCGCATTCTAGATTGCCAGATGGGTGGGGTTAAACAGAAATAAGGACACGTTCTTTTTCAAACATATTCTGTAGCTTTTAATATAACAATTACTAAAAGTACTAAAAGAAAGCAACCATTTAAGGGTTGACCGTCCGGAAATATTTTTATAAATTCATGTTCTTAGAAATTTCCTATAATTTCGATTTCTCAAGTTTATTGAATTGTTTTAACTCCAATTTCTTGCAAATTTAAATATTCACTGCGTCCAATTCACCACATTATTAAATAGTGGTGCTGGTCGATCGTCACCGCGCCACAAAAAGCGAACTTTCGGAATGGTTTTTTTTTTTTTTTTTTCCCAGCGGATTCATAGGTTTTCGATGACGAAGATTCCGAATATGCAAAACATCACGTTTTCAACATTTTAAATGGATCTTTGGGGTTTGACGGGCAACATTTTTTTTGTGTGGTGTGTGCGTACGAGTAGATGTAATCGCCTTACCTCGGTTTTCCTTTCGTCGACTGCGAGTCTGTCTTGCGGTATCCAATCCTTGAAGCTTGCCCCGAACCAAAGAACACCAGGAATAGCAGCTGCTTCTCCCAAACCTAGACCGTCGCTTAACACATCTTGTCCTGACCACAACCCCGTTCGAAAAGGGCACGAATCCCGATCGAGGCTCCCTCTGCTCTTTTTCCTCTTCCGGTCAGCCTCCCTAGACACTGACATCATACCACATTTTGTAGTGTTTTTGGTACCGAAACACTTTCAAACTTCGTATACTTGTATATTTTGTGGTATAGAACAGATAAAAAATGTTTGTATTCGAAGTTATTTCACGTTAAAAATTGTCTTATTTCGATAATTTCAACCAATCACTGACGTCTATTCAGTTGAATACAGTAACTGCTGTAACGGTGTATATGGTATTAATCCTCGTTAGTTCTGACATTTCCGATTAACTAGACTGTTCGTAAACACGCGTGTTGCTCAGTTTATTTTTTCATTTGATTTGTTCTTGCTTAATCCTATCCCTAAATAGAGTTTGATTTGAAGAAGATTTGGCTGCTATTTCTAGGAAATGAAGCACTTGGTGGAGGTGCATTAATAACAGACACGCACAGCGTAATTTATTATATAAACAATATTTGCGTATGAATTACCATTTTTCTGCAATTTTGTCTGTTTCAAAAGAAAACAAACCAAAAAAACCGGATGAAATATGTCAGGGGAATAACATTTTTCTTACCGGTCAAAAGCTGCTGCTTAGAAAACAGTAGTAACTGTATTCAGCTGAATAGACGTCAGTGATTGGTTGAAATTACAGAAATACGACAACTTTAACATGGAATAACTTGCGATGTACAAAATTTTGTTAAGAAGGTTAAGAGAAGTTGTTTTATATGACACATTCTACCAATGTCCCAAGTTTGAAAGTGTTTCGTTAAGAAAACAAATGTTGCCCGTCAAACCCCAAAGATCCTTTTAAATTCCACCCCACACGCAATTTTTTAAAATTTTAAACTTTTTTTCGATTTTTTTTTTCAGTCTCCGTGGAAATTTCGAACCTGGGTTCTCTTTCCTAAGGTATTATTATTATTATTGTTCAGGTCACTGGAATCTTGTATAATTTTATTAGATATTCTTTATATATACATATAGTGGTTAAGAGCGCGGGCTACTAACCCCAAGATTCCGAGTTCGATTCCAATCAGTGACCTGAACAATAATAATAACAATATTGAAAAATACCTAAGGAAATTTCCCCAAGACACCTGAAGAAGGCTGGAGGGTATATCAGCCGAAACATTGTGTTAACATCAAGCAAGATAAGGACAAATATCCGTCGAATGTAAATAATGTACATAATTCCTTGTCTCTTCAATATAGAACTGTATGTAAAACATGTTTTCATTGAGCCGTAGAGATTATTGGGTGCGCACCCATTTTTTGCTGGGTGGCGAGGAGTGTGTGCATCAATTTTGGAAGTATGTTAAAGTTTTTAGTGAATGGATGACGGAGAATTATTTAAAATCTCATTTGCTTCTATGAGAATAGGTTGCTTTTAATGTGAAAAAACAAGGCCGACATATACAACAAGGGTACTACTAACGCAGTCGCGCGTCCGCGTAAGCTAGTCATGAGTGGTCGATCCTACAAAAAGTGCGCGTGCACAAATGAATACATGTGGTTGGGGTTGGGATCGACCACTCACGACTAGCTAGTGCGGCCGCGCGACTGCGCGTTTGGGACCACGCCGCTTTAGTAGTACCTACAACAAGTATGTAAGACATGTTTCACTCGTTTTCAGTCGATCATTTTCAGTGTAGAGATTGGCGCGCACGCGCATCCTTTTTTGATGGGTGTGGATCAAATTTGGACTTTTTTTTAATATAAAATTTGAAATCAATTAAATTTTTCTTTACCATATTGTTAATCTCCGTATTCGGATCTATTTTAAAACGGGGGCGCCAGTATTTTCTTAACGAAACACTTTGAAACTTGGGACACTGACAACCAATCACTGACGTCTATTCAGCTGAATAGAGTTACTGCTGGGCGGTCATAAAAATGTTATTCCCTGTGACATATTTCATCCGGTTTAATCGTAATTTATACGCATATATTGTTTATATAATAAATTACGCTGTGCGTATCTATGTGTGTAACAATTTTAGAGTTAGGGTTACGGTTAACAGTCTAGTTAGGGTTAGGGGATTAATACGATATACACCGTTACAGCGCTAACTGTTTTCAACTGAATAGACGTCAGTGATTAGTAGAAATTATCGAAATAAGACAATTTTTTACGTGAAATAAATTCGAATACAAAAATATTTTTCTGTTCTATAACACAAAATAGATAAGTATACGAAGTTTGAAAGTCTTTCCATACCAAAAACACTACATAAAACATAAATGAAAACTGGCGCCCCCGTTTTAAAATAGATCCCAAATTCTGTCAAAGTCGTCTTAACCGTTCGGGGTCGATAAATTAAGTACCAGTTCCGCACTGGAGTCGATCTAACCGACTTGCCCCCTCCCTCAAAATTTCGGGCCTTGTGCCTACAGTAGAAAAAATTTTATGTACTTACATTTCAAGTTTCGCTCCAAGTCTATTTTTTACATTTCCCCAATTATTCTCAGTCCATTGTCAGACGCACGTCCGAATTGTTCAGGGATTCCACTGACTCAGAGAGTCCAATGACTGGGTAGTAAGTGTAGTTGATTGATGCTACGTGAAATTGCTGAATAAACATTAAAACACTACGTAAATCCAATTGAAATACATTCCTTCCTTCAAAATGTTGCTTATAAAATGTATAGTGGTCAGAGTGAAAGAATGAGATGCAGAAAGAGGATGTGTGGACAAATCTACGTTTGCAAAAGTATTCAGAATAATATGGAAAAATGCAGTACGTTAGCAGGTGAAGATGGCCTTCTGTTTATGACTTCCCTACATTGGTTGACAAAGATATCTCTGGGTTGAAAGTAATTGATAGAGGAAAAGCAGACAAATTGATATTATCGCGGCCGATAGAACTAATTGTCTAGCTTGACAGCAACTGTTGGAGAAACATTATCTAGCAGTAATTCTTGATGCTAAAGGAAAGCTATAGTTGACCACTGATTTTGCGTGTGCGCAGTGACAAAGACGAGATGCGTCTTAGGGCATTTAGTCGATTCTCTGTTTGTGTGACATAGAGGCGACATGACTTCGTTCATCACGTGTCGTGCTCTGTGTGCTCAGGCTACATTGGCTTGTACATATGGCAAGACTGACCAGCTTTACTAAGAGCTATAATGTATTCTCTATGTGAGAACAATGGCAAAGTGATCTACGGTTTTGTTCTTTCAGGTGAATTTCTTCTGGTGGGGTTAGAGATCAAGTGGCGAAAACATTAATCAACTAAAGATAGCCATTGTTTTAGCTGTCAGCATGTGTGGTGTTATTGTTCTTAACTAAAAACAATAGCATTACCTAGCTAGGGGGGAAACTAATGATTTGGTTTCAAATCTAATGCTAGCTGGTCTTCAAACGAAAATGTATTCCACGCATCCGTTACAACTGTTTCGTCATCTTCATTGGATGAGTTGAGTTGTTCAGGTAAACGTTTCTATCTACAGTTTATCAATATAGAAGAAATGTAGTAAAATGTCCACTTTTGAATGTCTGTAGGAGGAATTCCAACCACGTTTCACGGTTCGCTACCTGAACAGCTCCCTTATAGGATCCAGTGGGTAAGGCCATCATCAGTACTTGCTGGTAGCCCTCAGTAACCAGCGGCAGCTGTCATGTGACATAATCTAAGCTTCACCTGATCAATGGGGGGTAAGGGCACATTGTTTTGGCCTGCGTCCTTTCTTGACCTACCTTCCAACAGAGTCGTTTTTGTTTCAGTTCCAGCTGACTAGCTGTCTGGTGGTACAAGCCTTTGAACTGTTGGGGAGGTGCAATGAATGAGATGCTTTCCTTGGCTCACCTGTTAAGCAACAGTGCTGTTTAGGTGCCAGCCAGCCAGCCTCTCTTAGTGACGCTATTTCCCAGTCGGCATGTTATGGATTTTGAGCTGTTTCGGGTCAATTAGTTTTAGCCATATATAGAAGCTGGCTTTCTCAACTGCCTCCATAAATTCATTTGATAGATAGATATATGAGAATCGGTTTCTTGTTTGTTAAACATTTACATCATTCGAAGTATTTGTTTAATTTCCTCAGAAAGACATGTTAGCAAAGAAATCATTTTTGGCATTCAAAATTTGGTTAATGTTTACAATATTACCCGGAAACAAAAAAAAAGTAGTGCAACGTACATAAAGAAAAGAACGCGTAGGAAACGAATATGAAAAAAAAAAATGCGCAGAAATGAACGGTGGGGAGGACTTCGGAAAATACACAGGATCCAAGTTTTTTCCTCATAACTTTTGGGAAACATTTTTTTTCTTTTCATGATATTTTACATACATACCTTTCAACTGGCATAGATAACGATTATAAAGAAATTTGTGGGAAAATCTTTTTGGAAGGGTGGGGAAAGGACTTCGGAAAATTCACAAGATCTGAGTTTTTTGCCCATAACTTGGTGATAGTTTATCGTGGATAGCAGGTATAAATCCAAATTTTACGAATTCCTCTGAATCTGCATAACTACAGATTTCTGCGCCACCAAATTTGGATGATAATAACTTTCAGAAAAATGAATGTTTTTAATGAAATTGTCCACGAATATGTGTGTAGCGTACGACTTAAGGGAAATTGCTCTCTCTCAGTTATATATACATGAATACGGACGTAGTGGATAACAGCTAGCCTTCGGCCACACTTTGGACCCTGTTATGTCCACTATTCTGATTGGTTGGTATTGGTGCAATTTGTCTCTTGCTCTACTGCGTGCCAATAGGCAACCCAACCAATCACAGCTTCAGATAAGGTAACATGTGACAGTCTCTTCTAAACTTCCAGTGAGCAGACTGCACGCTCTAAAACTTCAGCGACACAACGAGTTGAGGTCTTTCGGTTCGAGACATTTTGAGGTCTAGCCACTGACCACAGAGCACACGGTCAGT
>NC_069001.1:37119416-37122164 GCF_001194135.2 Octopus bimaculoides
TAGCATGGAAAACAGAAGTTAAGTGATAATGAGGACCAACAAGCAAAAGAAAAAAAAAAGTAATTGGATCAACAAACGTTCAGTTGAACCAGTTATTAGATTTTATTGGCATACAAGCTGAATTACGATACAGGATCACACGTCCTTATGAACACTGATATGTCTCTCAGCAAATGATTTACCACACACATCACATTGATGTGGTTTCTCTCCTATATGAACACGTCTGTGCTTCGTCAATTGACTACTTTCAGAGAATGACTTACGACAGATATCACAGTGATGCGGCTTCTCTCCTGTATGAAGACATCTGTGTACAGTTAACTCACTACTTATAATGAAAATGATTTACTACATATCACAGTCATGTCTTCTCTCCTGTATGAATACGTTTATGTCTAGTCAAGTGACTACTTACAGGGAATGATTTACCACAGATATCACAGTCATATGGCTTCTCTCCAGTATGAGTACGTTTATGGTAAGTTAAGTTACTACTTCCAGAGTATGATTTACCACAGATACGACAGTCATATGGCTTCTCTCCTGTATGAATATATTTATGGTAAGTTAAGTTACTACTTAGAAAGAAGGATTTACCACAGATATCACATTCATATGGCTTTTCTCCAGTATGAACACGTCTGTGTATAGTTAAGTCACTACTTCGAAAGAATGATTTATCACAGATATCACAGTCATATGGCTTCTCTCCTGTATGAATACGTTTATGGTAAGTTAAGCTACCACTTTGCGAGAATGATTTACCACAGATATCACAGTGATATGGCTTCTCTCCTGTATGAATACGTCTGTGTATAGTTAAATTACGACTTCGAAAGAACGATTTACCACAGATGCGACAGCCATATGGCTTCTCTCTTGTATGAATCTGTTTATGGTAAGTTAAGTTACTACTTACAGAGTATGATTTACCACAGATATCACAGTGATATGGCTTCTCTCCTGTATGAATACGTCTGTGTACAGTTAATTCACTACTTTGAAAGAATGATTTACCACAGATACGACAGTCATATGGCTTCTCTCCTGTATGAATACGTTTATGGCAAGTTAAGTTACCACTTTGAGAGAATGATTTACCGCAGATATCACAATGGTATGGTTTCTCTCCTGTATGAATGCGTCTGTGTTTAGTCAAAGCACTGCTTCCAGAGAATGATTTACCACAGATATCACAGTCATATGGCTTTTCTCCTGTATGAGTACGTTTATGGTCAGTTAAGTGACTACTTACAGAGAATGATTTACCACAGACATCACAGTGATATGGCTTCTCTCCTGTATGAATACGTTTATGTATAGTCAAGTGACTACTTACAGAGAATGATTTACCACAGATATCACAGTCATATGGCTTCTCTCCTGTATGAATACGTTTATGTGCAGTCAAGTGACCACTTATAGAGTATGATTTACCACAGACATCACAATCATATGGCTTCTCTCCTGTATGAATATATTTATGGTAAGTTAAGCTACTACTTTGAGAGAATGATTTACCACAGATATCACAGTGATATGGCTTCTCTCCTGTATGACTACGTCTGTGTACAGTTAATTCACTACTTTGAAAGAATGATCTACCACAGATACGACAGTCATATGGCTTCTCTCCTGTATGAATATGTTTATGGTAAGTTAAGTTACTACTTAGAAAGAAGGATTTACCACAGATATCACAGTCATATGGCTTTTCTCCTGTATGAGTACGTTTATGGTTAGTTAAGCTACTTACCCAAGAGAATGATTTACCACAGACATCACAGTGATATGGCTTCTCTCCCGTGTGAATACGTCTGTGTTTAGTTAACTCACTATTTCGAAAGAACGATTTGCCACAGAGATCACAGTGATGTGGCTTCTCTCCTGTATGAATATGTTTGTGTGCAGTTAACTCACTTCTTTGAAAGAAGGATTCCCCACACACATCACAGTCATATGGCATCTCTCCTGTATGAATACGTCTGTGAGTTGTAAAGTTACATTTATAATAGAATGACTTGTTACAAATATCACACCGATATGATATTTTCCTCTTTTCCATCTTAATATCATTGGGGAAATTCATCCTTTGCCTCTGTGTATTATATTGGGCTTTGTTTTCACACATTTCGTTTTCCATCAATCTTTATCTCTTTCCACAATATAGATGTTTTTCTTTTTGTTCTGCTATATTTCCATCAACTGTGATCTTGATTAATATTTGAAGATGCAGCGAACTCCTTTGTAATCCAATTTTAATTAGAATATAAATTCATCTTCTACACATTCCAAACAGAAAAGACAGGAAATTCAGCTATTAATCTCTATTTTTTTATGGTAATGTTTTCCATAGAGTTTTTCTGTCCTAACAAGTTAATAAATATTGATGGATCTCAGGCAAATAATTCTTTTATGGCAACATCATCTACATTCTGAAATAAAAAGAGAACAAATATAGAATATAGAGAATATTTCTATAAAAAGTAGACGTTTTACTACATTTCTTTTATGTGTTTCAAATTTTTGGCCTAATCTCTGGTAGCGCTTCATTTTAAGAACCCCAAAACAGTGAAAGACAAAGCAGACCTCAATGAGGTGTGCAAAGGGAGAGACAAAATGCTGCGAAGCATTTTATCTGATGGACTAAGGATTTTGACTACTCCCCACCTGAAGAACAATGGAAAATCCTTTCTAATATAGGCACAAGGCCTGAAAATCTGGGGATAGGGAAAGTCAATTATA
>NC_069001.1:37124284-37130138 GCF_001194135.2 Octopus bimaculoides
TAACCATTCCAAAGACCATGGGCGATCCTTCTTATTTCGATCGTATACTTTGGAGGAAATAAAAACAAAACCCAATGTAACAATACAAAAAACGAACGTCCTCAAGTATTCTTAAAAGACAATGATAGCTGCCAAGATATGTTTTACGATGTTTTTTGTTTATCAACATTTATTAACGTAATTGTATAATTTTATTAAATAATCTTTCTACTTATTTTATCGATCCCAGAAGGATGAAAGGTTAATGTTTACATCTTGACCCGCAAAATTCGGATCTTGTGAATTTCCCGAAGTCCTCTCCCCACCCCACTGGAAAAGATTTCCCCCACAAATTTCTTCCACAGAAAGAAACAAGGAGAGAAAAAAAAAAGAATGTATAGTGGTCATCAATCTATCATGGTGAATGCCAAACAGAAGGGTCACACAAGAGAGCTATGGAGGAGGGGAGATAATTAAGTAGTAGTAGTGATCCCAAAACAAAGGTGCACATGCATTTGTAATAGAGAGTTTGTATGTGCGCGTGGAATAGGGCTGGTGATCTTGACGTATGCGTATATGTGTAGGTGTGAAGATGTGGGACTGGGAATTGGTCAGTGCTGGTGTGTGTGTGGTATGGTGTGGTGTGATGGTGTTTGGAGGTGGGGGAGGCGAGATGAAAAAGCCTAACCAGCAAACAGGCTGATCCAATTTTCCAGTGGGTCGTGCTTGAAGTGGACACATTTAGAAAAAACTTCTTTACAACTATTTAATGTGCCAGGTTTAGTATAGTCCATCAGAATTTTGGCTCTCTTCGCAATGCAGATTTTGCAACAGCCACTTCCATTAATATATGGGCCTGGATGATCTATTATTTTCAACCTGATATCACATGGGATCCCTTCATCTTTGAGATGCCACACATGGCTGGCCAAGGATGTGACAAACTATCTTTCTGGGACCCTGAAGGATAACTGGTGGTTGTAGAAACGATGTTTGAAAGATGTACTGGCAAATCCAATATATTTACAAACTTGGAATGTGGCCATATTCGCACTCCTGGTACACCTCTGATAGGCTTCAGGCCTAAGGATACTGTTGGCAACACTGTTGGTGACGCAGTTCATATAGCGCAAGGATCCCGCGGTGTTGTGGTTATCACTACTGTTCACATGGTTATTGGCAATACTGTTGCTGACGCATATATGTTAAGACTTAAGTCTCGATTTGCAAGCATTTCCTCACATCCGCGACGTAGAAAATTTAAGATGTTTTGTCTTTGTATAGAGTCTGACCAGCTGTCGACAATTCTTTGGCTTTGTGGACACAAAAACTTAGGTAACCCTATGTACAAAATTCAAAGTTTTTGTTATATATATATATATGGTTGTATATAAGTGTTTATATTAATTGAAAACAAAAACAAGGTTAAAATTTCCTATGTACTGAGATTTTATTTTTTCAAAACACAAAATCTATTTAAATATTTTATACCCTTTTGAGAGATTGATTTACTTCAGAGTTCATAGCGCTATGATCTCTCTTCTGTATGAATACATTTGAGTCTAGTTAAGTAACTTGTATCAGAGAAAGATTTACCATAGATGTCATAGAATTATGGTTTCTCTCCTGTATGAATATTTCTGTGAGTGCTTAGGTTACATTTTTGAGAGAAGGATTTACCACAAATTTCGCACTGGTGTGGTTTCTCTCCTGTATGGATATTTTTGTGAGTATTTAAGGTAGCACTTCGAGAGAATGACTTACCACAGATATCACAATGATGTGGTTTCTCTCCTGTATGAATACGGATATGATTAGTTAAATTACCACTTAAAGAGAAAGATTTACCACAAACATCACAGTGATACGATTTCTCTCCAGTGTGAACAATTTTGTGATTAGTTAATGTGCAACTTGCAGAAAATGATTTACCACAAATATCACATTGATATGGTTTCTCACCTGTATGAATACGTTTGTGTTTAGTTAAGTCACCACTTTCAGAGAATGATTTACCACAGATATCACAGCGATGTGGTTTCTCACCTGTGTGAACACGTTTGTGATTGGTTAATTCACTACTTCCAAAGAAGGATCTACTACAGATATCACATTGATATCGTTTCTCTCCTGTATGAATTCGTTTGTGTATGGTTAAATAACTACCATCAGAAAAAGATTTACCACAGATATTGCACTGATATGGCCTCTCACCTGTATGAGTTCGTTTGTGACTAGTTAAGTGACCACTATGAGAGAATGATTTACCACAGATATCACAGGGAAATGGTTTCTCTCCTGTATGAATACGTTTGTGAGTAGTAAGCTGACCTTTGTTAAGGAATGATTTACCACAGATATCACAATGATATGATTTAACTCCTGTATGAATACGTTTATGAGTATTTAAGCTACATTTGTGAGTGAATGACTTGTTACAGATATCACAGTAATATAATGTTTTTTCTTTCTTTTTATCATTAGGAAAATCAATACTTTCAGACCACGTTTCACATTTAACTTCATTTTTACACAATTGACTTTCCATAATTTTTTTTGCCTCACCACAAAACTGTTATTTTTCTCCTACTTTTCGTTTTCTTCTTTCATTTCTCCTATTTTTCATTCCCAACAAATATTTATTCCGCTATATTTCCTTCAAACAATATTTGTTTGATAATCGAAGACGCCGCAAAATTCTTTCTAATCCAAGTTCAATTAGAATATGAAATCAGCTTGTGTATACTGCAATTAATTTCCGTTCGGAGCATAATAATTTTTCCATGGATATATTTATGTAACCAAGGTTGACGTCTGTTCTGAATGACATTCACTTTTAGTCGTTAAAACATAATAAATACTGATAGATCTGAAGTTAATAAATTCTCGCATACCATTGTCATTTGATATTCTGAAATAAAAAGAAACGATATAAAATATAGAGGATACTTAATATGAAGACATTCAACTACATCTCTTCTATATTGATAAACAGTAGATAGAAACGTTTACCTGAACATCCGAACTCATCCAATGAAGATGACGAGACATTCATTGGACTCTCTGAGTCAGTGGAATGCATCAACAATTCGGACGTGGGACCGACAATGCACTGAGCATGGGGAAATTACAAAAATAGACTTGGTTGAAATAACTGAAGCGAAACATAAAATAGAAGGGCATAAAAATGGCTCAACGAATACCATTATTGCACATTACACATTCTTAATTGCTGAAGTATAATGTTTTGAATATATTAGAATGTTACCCCCCCCCCCAAAAAAAAAGAACAATTTCCTTTTATTTAAAAAAAAAATGAAAATTCATAAAAATATAATGGAAAGTAATTACATTTACCACGTTACATAGAAATGTTTCCACACAAAATTGACATTAGAATTTCGTCATTAATCTAATATTAATGTTAAGGTTGATATATTGGTGATCTCATATATTAACGATAATTGAAATGGAATGCAGAAAGGAAAACACTAAAAGTATTAAGACAACAAAAGCAATGTTAGCTAAAGCAAGTTTTTCAACTCACTATATTACATATGATAGACTACCATATAGGAATTAAGACAACACAGTTACTTTACGAAGATTTCTTCTTTACTTCACTTTCTTTCCTTTATCTGTCAACACAAGCAAAACACAAATTCTTTTCACTTAAATGTTTTTGTCTATATTTAATTTCGATTTGCATATGGTAATCAATTCGCTAGTCTCTTCAAAGTAAACAAAATGAAAATTTTAAATTCGATGGTAGGAGTTGGATAAATCTAAATTTTTATATATTGTTTTTTGTTTGTTTTTTTTTGCATATTCCTTACCTCCGACATACAAAACGTAGGAATCCGAAAAAATATCAAAAAAATGCATTTTGCCATGAGCGATGCAAAACTGCATTAGCCCCCTGATTTCTTTTATTTTAAAACATGAACTCGTAAAAATATGATTGAAAGTAATTATCTTCACCTCTTAACATAGAAATATTTTTACACAAAAATGACATCGGAATTTCATCATTAATCTAATATTGATGTTAAGGGTTGATTTATTTTCATTTTCAAACTGTAACATTATCCCAAAACGAGGGAAATAATTGAAACAAAGGGAACATAGCATTGTGAGGGATGTACACGTTTTGACACCGTTTTTCGTGATGTGGAAATAATACGGACCAGGGATTCTCACGTTTACATCTTTTAGAAGATAAAAGATTCATAAAAGAAACCAGAATATATTTCAAGACTCATGTTGTAAGCAAAGAGAGAATTAATTGTTCTGAGAGTTTATTATTACGACTGCCTAAATTATTCCATTTTTTGATAAACGTCTTTAATTTCTAGGAAGATCTAATTTAGGCGATCCCTAGTTTATAACTGGCATTTAGGTGATCCAGTTAATTACAGATGATTGCTATTTAAATATAAAAAGATAATACTACAGCGTTCTTTATTATGTCGATGTGAAAAATCTAAATATTTCTTTGTGAAATATAGAAGTTGTGTCCAAGCAGCCATTGTCCAGTCTGAGTTGTGACTACTTGAATCTATCGTGACATCTTCGTCATTGGCTCTATCTATATTAACATGTAAGTATTCTTGAGAGAAACAACATCTTCTGTTGTATAGGTCATGTCCTCTTTCTACTCCATCTGTTTGTTTGGATGTGTTCAAAGATAATAGAAAGAAAGTGAAGTAAAGAAGAAATCTTCTTAAAGTAACGATGTTGTCTTAATTCCTATACGATAGTCTCACGTGGCATAACTACAGAGTTGTACTCCCCCAGACTTTGGAAGGTCATAACTTTCAGAAAAATGAATATTTTTTAATGAAATTTTCTATGCATATATTATTTATTATGTAGATTCCGAATATACAAAAAATTTCGGTGAAAGTGTTTTGGAATGGGGGAGGGGGACAATTTTCGGAAATTCCAACAGAGTCTGAGTTAAAAAAAACTTGCTTTAGCTAACGTTGCCTTTTGTTGACTTAATACTTTCAGTGTTTTCCTTTCTACACTCCATTTCAAATATCGTTATTCCTCCATATCTTCAGATGAACGCAAAGCGAAAGTTTGTATTTCTTAAGGTCATTTCTGAACATTGTTTAGTCACCATTTTACCTTTATTTAATACTTGACAACTGGTGAACTTTTGCTTTAAGCATTCCGTGTAACTTCTCATAACTTACATATTTTTTGGAATTTTCAGAAAATTTTTGTTCTACAGAGGGGAATTCGTACAATTCGGCAAAAGAAAATTTTAAAACATTTTTTCATCTCCAACCCCATAAATCCTAAAATTTTCACTGTTTCTCGAATTCTTTTAGAAATCATATTTTCAAAATACAATTTGATTCCAGCATTTGTTTCTGTTTATAATTTCAAAATAATTTTCACACGAAAAGGTGTGTGATATAAAACAGATTTAGCATATCGCTCTGACATGTATTGATGTTTTTCAATACTTTTTCCCCATAAGAACGTACAGTGGAATGATGATGTGCCCAAGGAATGTGCAAAGAAAAGAAAAAAAGCGTTTCGTAATTTAAATCCTTACAACCCCACCCCACTACACCAAGCGAGTGTGTCTGTATAGTGTAAGAAAAGAAAATTACTAACAGAAAAGTATGCTGTTATTATAAATTCTCTTTTATTTATAGGTGCAGGCATGGCTGTGTGATAAGAAGCTTGTTTCCCAACCACATAGTTCCAGGTTCAGTCCCACTGCATGACACCTTCAGCTTGTGTCTCATTATATTATGGCCTCGGGCTGGACTAAACGTTGTTAGTGGATTTGGAAGACAGAAACTGAAAGAAGCCTATTATGTATGTATATATATATATATATATATATATATATATA
>NC_069001.1:37130314-37142355 GCF_001194135.2 Octopus bimaculoides
GTGTCTAGGTTATTTCCCTCCTCCTTTGCTTGCCAACCAACGTTGCTCTATTCACGTCTCTGTAACTTAACGGTTCAGCAAAAGAAAAAGATAGAATAAGTACTAGGCTTACATAGAATAAGTCCTGGGATTACTTTGTTTGACTAAAGGTGGTGCTCCAGCATGGCCGCAATCAAATGACTGAAATAAGTAAAAGAATGTACCGTTTTTTAATCCCTACGGATAAATCCCTGCAATTAACTCACACTCCACAATACCTGTGTGTTTGATATGGGTGAAGTCGAATTTGAGGATTATTGGGTGGGAGGAGGAATGGGAAAATTTTAATAAAATATGTTTTTGCAGTTGTACAAGGTCCAGTGTGTAGAACACAAATTCACAAAATAATTCTGAAAATACGAACAAGAGTTATGATTGGTTACGTGGTGTACATTGATCCACAATCCATAATAGGCTATGGAAATGTGTGAATATTTTTAACATTGCAAATTTGGATGTCAAAGGATTTCGAATATTTAAAAAAAGGTTCAATTAAAATGAACCTTTTTTCCATAATCACATGAATTCCTGTGTGTAGAACACAAATTTACAAAGATTTCTGAAATTCCAAAAAATCCTTAGTCCATCACATAAAATGCTTAGCAGCATTTTTTATCTCCCTTTGTACACCTCATTGAAGTTGGGCTTGTCTTTAACCCTTTTTAGATAAAATGAAGTGCTACTTGAGGTTATGCCAAAAATCTGAAGCAAAAGACGACATAAGAAATGTAGTAAAACGTCTACTTTTTACAGAAATATTCTCTATATTCTATATTTGTTCTCTTTTTATTTCAGAATATAGATGATGTTGCCATAAAAGAATTATTTGCCTGAGATCCATCAATATTTATCAACTTGTGAAGACAGAAAGACTCTATGGAAAACATTAGCATCAATAAATAGAGATTAATAACTGAATTTTCTGTTTGGAATGTATAGAAGATGAATTTATATTCTAATTAAAATTGGATTACAAAGGAGTTCGCTGCATCTTCAAATATTAATCAAGATCACAGTTGATGGAAATATAGCAGAACAAAAAAAAAAAAAAAACATCTATATTGTGGAAAGAGATAAAGATTGATGGAAAACGAAATGTGTGAAAACAAAGCCCAATATAATACACAGAGGCAAAGAATGAATTTATCCAATGATATTAAGAAAGAGAATGGGAATATATTATATCAGTGTGATATATGTAAGAAATCATTCTCTTATAAATGTAACTTTACAACTCACAAACTTATTCATGCAGGAGAGAAGCCACATCACTGTGATATCTGTGGTAAATCCTTCTGTCGAAATGATGAGTTAACTGTACACAGACGTATTCATTCAGAAGAGAAACGCTACGTCTGTGATATCTGTGGTAAATCATTCTCTAAATGCAGTACCTTAGTAGGTCACAGACGTATTCATACAGGGGAGCAGCCACATCACTGTGATATCTGTGGTAAATCGTTCTCTATAAGTGGTAACTTAGCTACTCACAGACGTATTCATTCAGGAGAGAAGCCATATCACTGCGATATCTGTAAAAAGTCATTCTCTCGAAACGGTTACTTAGCAATTCACAAACGTATTCATGCAGGAGATAAGCCACATCAATGTGATATCTGTGGTAAATCATTCTCTACGAATGCTGATTTAACTGTACACAAACGTATTCATACAGGAGAGAAGCCACATCATTGTGATAGCTGTGGTAAATCATTCTCTGTAAGTAGTCAATTAACTGTTCACAGACGTATTCATACAGGAGATACACCATATCACTGTGATATCTGTGGTAAATCATTCTCTCAAAAGAGTCACTTAACTACTCACAGATATATTCATACAGGAGAGAAGCCATATCACTGTGATATCTGTGGTAAATCATTCTCTCCAAGTTTTAACTTAGCTACTCACAGACGTGTTCATACAGGAGAGAAGCCATTTCACTGTGATATCTGTGGTAAATCATTCTCTACGAATTCTCATTTGACTATACACAGACGTATTCATACTGGAGATACGCCGTATCACTGTGATATCTGTGGTAGATCATTCTCTCAAAAAAGTGACTTAACTACTCACAAACATATTCATACTGGAGAGAAACCATATGACTGTGATATCTGTAGTAGATCATTCTCTCTAAAAAGTCTCCTAACTAGACATAAACGTATTCATACAGGAGAGAAGCCATTTCAGTGTAATATTTGTGGTACATCATTCTCTCAGAATGCAACTTTAACTGTACACAGACGTATTCATACAGGAGAGAAACCATATGACTGTGATATCTGTGGTAAATCATTTTCTGATAGTAGCCACTTAATGAAGCATAAACGTATTCACACAGGAGAGAAACCATATCATGTGTGATATGTGGTAAATCCTTCTCAGGAAGTAGTAACTTGACTACTCACAAACTCACACAGGAGAGAAACCCTATCACCGTGACATCTGTGGTAAATCATTCTGTCAAGCTGGTCAGGTCACGTCTCATAAACGTATCCATACAGGAGAGAAACCATTTCACTGTGGTGTGTGTGGTAATTCATTTGCCGAAAAAAGTCATCTGAAAAGACATCAGTGTTCATCATGATGTGTGATTCTGTATCAAAATTCAGCTTGTAGGGAAATAAAATCTAAAACTGGTTCAACTGAATGTTTGTTGATCAAATTACTTTTTTTCTTTCTTTTGTTTGTTGGTCATCATCATCATCGTCATTTAACATCTGTTTTTCATGCTGGCATGGGTGGACGGTTAGATTGCAGTTTGAGTAACTTTCGATGCCAAAGTTCGGCACTAGGCCTTCCAGGATTTTCCAGATGTATATCGCTGCATAGTTTTCCTGCTTTCATTCTAGTGGGAAGCGTTTTAATTCTTTCATCTCTCCCAGTAGCTGATTCATTGCATCGAGACGATTTTCTTCGTGTAGCTTCGTTGGATTGCTTTGAGTTCCACCATGAGTTTTATATCGTGTGGTGACCATAGTTGGGAGCAGCAGTCTAAGTGGCTGAGGACACATGTCCTTCAAAGGACCGTCTCTTTTTCTCTTGTTTTGTAAGTTCAGAGAATCCATTCAGCTAGCCGTCTACATTTTATTACCAAATTAGTAATATGCGCTTGAAAAGATGCATCATTGCTCATGTCAATGCCCAGGTTACGCACTGATTTTGATTCAGGGATTGCAATTCCTCCTGGACCAGTGTATCCTGTCTCCATGTCATTTAGCTTTGTGTGCTGGTAGCATAGGGCCTGGAATTTTCCTACAAGAAACTGTGTTGTTGTCCTCAGCTTACCTGTATATTGCGTCCAACTCCCATTGCAGATGTGCAATATTTTCAGGATTTTGTATTGTCTGAGAGACTTTTATGCCATCTGCACAGCTAGCATGGGTGGCTATTTGAGAAGCCCAGGGCATGTCTGAGAGGGCCACTATGAATAGTAGTGGCCCTAAGAAGTGCCCTGTGGAACACCACTTGCTATTTGTGTTTCCGTGGGGTGGCTCCATTGGCCACCACTGCCTGACATCTATCTTTTAGAAAGTTATGCTGTCAGTCTCCAAGTTTTCCGCCTATGCCAACATCACACAGCCTGTGACATATCACACCAGTCAACTTTGTCAAAGGCTTTTGCAAAGTTGAGACACACCACATCCACACATGAATTATGTAGCAGCTGTTTCAACACCCAGTTGCAAGAGCTGTGTTAGTCTCCAACTGGTCAAATTCCATGCTGGGTGTCAGCCAGCAAGCTACCCGTCTCAAGGAGTAGGATCAGTTTCCAGCGGACTATTTGTTTGATGACCCTGTTGATGCGAGAAGTCAGAGAGAGAGGCCTATAATCTTTAGCATCTGCTCTGTTTCCTCCCTAATGGATAGGCCATATTATCCCTTCCTTCAGTTTGTCTGGGAGCTTACCACTCGCAGTGAAGCTCCAAAAAAGAAGCTGCAGTGGTTTTGCAACAGCTCATTTGCACGATTTGAAAAGGACTGCTGGAAATCCATCAGGGCCAGCAGTTGAGTTTGTGTTAACTTCATCTATGGCCAGTGTTACACACACACACATATATATATATACACATGCATTTATATGTATGTAACATATGGTATAATTATAAACAGAGCAAATTTTAGCCATTTCTCCGCAGAGCTATGAGGCCACATCCTCACACACTGTCGCAGTGACAAAGAGGAAGGACTAAGTGCCGGAACCTCAGAGTTACATGCTTTACCACTTAGTGGTGAACTATTTAGATAGCTACTGCCAGGGGAGGTAACTGCGCCTACACGGGTGACTAGACTATAGCCTACACTGCCAAATATTTTAAGCATCTCTGCAGTGATTCCTGATGGATGAGGGGCTTTTCCTGTCTTCATACCCTTAATTATTTTATCTACGAAGGTACAGTCAATTTGAATAGCCGGTCCTTCTGTTGGGTCAACATTTGGCAGACTCTCTTTCTCCTATTCATTCTCTTCATTTAGCAACCTTTCATAGTGGCATCTCCAAATTTCTCTCTTTGCAGCATCATTAAATGCAAATGAGCCATCATCCATGCGGACACATTTCTCTTCTATGACATCACAATTCTCTCTCACATACTGTCTTGCAATATGAAACTCTTCAAGTCTCTAGGCCTCACAACGTAGAACATTGGGAAATTTTTCATCTGCTTCCCCTCTGGTTAAGTAAACCTGTCTCCTAGCTTCCCTTCTGGCAATCTGATACAGTTCCCTGCTACCACCACTCTTCCAGTCCTTCCATGCCTGTTTTTTTTCCCTAATGGCCCTGTCAACTACATTGTTCCACCACCATGTTACCTTAGGTCAAGGAGGGGACTTTAAGCCATCCACAATCTGGTCAGTAGCCCTCAACAGGATGTTCCATAGGGACCTCAAGTTGTCTTCCATATTATGTTATATCCTCCTCTTTTTCGTCAAAAGCTTCAAGTAACACATCCCTAAATCTCTGTTTTGTAGGCTTTTCCAAGTTACTTTAACAACTCTGTTATTAGTTTTAAAACAAGAGTGTTTTTATTAAAAAGGTTGAATTTTCATTAAATAAAAACGAAATACCAACCGGTTATTAAACAGATTATTTAATAAATTACTTATTTACATATTTGTTACACTTACTTGGGATATCCCCAGTCAATTTTCATATTTTTTATGGATTGCTTTTGTTTCATTTTCAGTCCAGTAGACATACATACCATGAAATGAAAGCTCAGCAAATCTAATCTAAACAATAGAAACCAAAACCCAAACTATGACATTCATATATTTACTGTTGTGTATGTATACCTACATGTTTAATGAAAATAACTGTATGAGACTTATTTCTCACAGAAGTTACAGAATTATGATTTCTGTCCTGTATGAATGCGTTTGTGACTAGTTAAGCCTCCATTCTGAGAGAATGATTTACCACATATATCGCACTGGTATGGTTTCTCTTTAGTATGAATACGTTTATGAATATTTAAGGTACCACTCTCAGAAAATGATTTACCACAGATATCACAGTGATGTGGCTTTTCTCCTGTATGAATTCGTTTGTGTGTAGTTAAGTTACTATTTACAGAGAATGATTTACCACAAATATCACAGTGATATGGCTTCTCTCCTGTGTGAACAAGTTTGTGATTAGTTAATGTACAACTTGCAGAAAATGATTTACCACAAATATCACATTGATATGGTTTCTCTCCTGTATGAATACGTTTGTGCTTAGTTAAGTCACCACTTTCAGAGAATGATTTACCACAAATATTGCATTCATATGGTTTCTCTCCAGTATGAATACGTTTGTGTAGAGTTAAACCTCCAGTTTGAGAGAATGACTTACCACAGATATCACAAGAATATGGTTTCTCTCCTGTATGAATTCGTTTGTGTATAGTTAAGTAACTACCATCAGAAAAGGATTTACCACAGATGTCACATTGATATGGCTTCTCACCTGTATGAGTGCGTTTGTGACTAGTTAAGTAACTACTAATAGAGAATGATTTTCCACAGATATTACAATGATATGGTTTCTCTCCTGTATGAATACGTTTGTGAGTAGTAAGCTGACCTTTGTTAAGGAATGATTTACCACAGATATCACACCAATATGGTTTAACTCCTGTATGAATGCGCTTGTGAGTATTTAAGTTACATTTGTGAGTGAATGGTTTGTTACAGATATCACAGTGATATAATGTTCTTTCTTTCTTTTTATCATCAGGAAAATCAATACTTTTAGACTGCGTTTCACGTTTAACTTTGTTTTTACACAATTCATCTTCCATAATTTTTTGTCTCGCCACAAGACACAGATGTTTTTCTGCTATTTTATTCCTAACAAATAATTCTTTTGCCGTATTTTCTTCAACTCTAATTTTCATTTATATTTGAAGATGCCAGTCCTTTGAATATAAGATCAACTTGTATATATTGCAGTTAATTTTCGTTTGGCGTAAATATTTCACAGTAATTCTTCCATAGATTTATATAAACACGGTTGATATTTGCTCTGCACATCTTTTAATCTTTAGAAGATCATAAATAATGATGGATCTCAAGTTAATGAAATTCTTTTACACCAATGTCATCCGATATTCTGAAATAAAGAAACAATATAAAATAAAGGGGATATTTAAAATGAAGACATTCAACAGTGGTCATTTTCTTACATTTCTTCTATATTGATAAACTGTAGATAGAAACGTTTACCTGAATAACTGAACTCATCCAATGAAGATGACGAAACATTAATTGGACTCTCTGAGTCAATGGAATACCTGAACTATTCGTACGTGGGGACCGACAATGGACTGAGAATGATTGGGGAAATTACAAAAATAGACTTGGTTAAAACAACTGAAGCGAAACGGAAGATTTAAGTGCATGAAAATGACTTAAATGCCATTATTACACGTTACTCTTTTGTAATTGCTGAAGTCTAACCTTGTGAATAAATTACAATGTTATCCTGAAGAAAGAATAGTTTTTTTTTTCTCTTTGTTATTGAGTAAACTCACAAAATAACTTAATTGAAAGTAATTGCAAATTATATGTACATGATATGTAATTATATGTACATGGATCATATGGTAATAAATCAAAATCATTAGACTTCGACAATGAAAAAATGAGATCTAAAACACTTTTAGGACTTTTCGTATTCGTTCCATTTCAGTTGCGTTAGCTATGTCTAAATTTTGCACTTTGCCCTTTTACTGTCAGTCCGACAGATACGTTAGACAAAGCCAACCAAGTGCGAAGGAGAGAGACAAATACACGTGTGGAATGAATGGGAAAACAAATAAAGTCATCTATCTCATGTAATGGAAATAATAAAGGTCCAGAAATGTGAGAGAGGCGTCTGTTATTTTTTATTTATATATTTATATTGCCATCCAGTCCAGGCGACTTGACCAGACCAAATGTTACCCTTTGCGCGTAAGGCGTCTAGATCGAGAAATGAAGCACGAATGTCCGGTCCGGCTTTCAGCCACATCGGTTTTTCGCAAGCTGAAATATTTCATTACGCACACCTCATCAACAGATGATAGCAGTAGTTCACTAACTGAACTGATTGCTCTTGGCCGTTGACAGTTCGTTGTCTGTCCTCCCTCTCAATGTTCATCTGCCGAAATTTTTTACATCCACCTTGCTGCATCCCATGATTTCAATGTACCCTGGGTATTTAAGCCATAACTGATACCCTGACAGGTGCTAATACTCCAGGTCAGAGGAGACCTGGGAACATTAGTGGTTCTACCCTCCTCAATACTCTGGAATTCCGGAATTAGGGTCCCTACAGGACAAATCTGTAGTTGAAAAAGAAATTTTAAAAAAACCTTTACCTTTACCACAAATGACATTAGAATCTAGATATTAATTTAATATTGATGTTAATGAGTGATTTATTTACATCATGAAAAAAATTTTTTTTTCTGAAAACGAGGAAAATAATTGAAATACATGGAACCTACCAATCTGAGGAACGTAAATGTTTTGACACCGTGTTTGGTGATGGAGGACGATAATAAATAGAACGAAGAATTAGCAAATCTACATCTTTTTAGAGAATAAAACATATGAAGTAGACCAGGATATATTTAGAGACTGGCCTAGTAACGAAAGTATGCCTAAAGACTTATGCTAATACTAGAGAGGGAGTTAGTTGCTCTGACAATTTATTCTTAAAACTTGCTAAATAATTGTGAATCCCCTGCTATATTGTTTGATAAACATCTTTATTACTGGGTCAGATCTAGTTTACAACTGACATTTAGGGACTGATTGTTAGTAATTAACATGTGGAAAGAAATAGCTACAACATTCTTTATCATGTTAATGTGAAAATCTAAATGAAGGTTTGTTGTAAAATAGAAGTTGTGTTGAAGCTGTCCTTGTCCAGTCTGAGTTGTGACTACTTGAATCGATCGTGACATCTTCGTCATTGGCTCTGTATTAATATGTAAGTATTATTAACAGAAACATCATCTACATTGTATAGGTCGTGTCCTCTTTCTACTACATCTGTTTGTTTGGATGTGTTCAAAGATAAAGGAAACAAAGTGAAGAAAAATTTCACTAAAGTAGCGACATTGGCTTAATCCCCATACGGTGGTAGGCTGCCCACATGTGATTTAGTGAGCTGAAAAAACTTTCTTTAACTTACATTGTCTTAATAATTTCAGTTTTCCTTTCCAGACTTCATTTCAATTATCGTTATCCCACCATATCTTAATATCAACACAAAGTAAATTGTATGTGACAAGAAATTGCTATTAAAATCTCACTTGGGATCTATTGGGGCTGTTTCACTCTTGTGTTGGCTTACAGAAGTTTCTCGAGGTGTCATAACTGGTTAAAAAAGAAAAAAAAAAGTTGGCATTGTTCAGAGATCTCAATGATTGTTTTGTCATCTTAAAAAGGGTGGATTCACTGAGTGAGTTCAGCTCGTCAGGTAAAGGTTGTTAACAATATAGAAGAAATGTAGTATAATGTCTATTTTCTAAGTATCCTCTATATTTTATATTTTTTCTTTATTATTACAGCATATCAGATGATATTGGCACAAAAAAATTATTTACCTGAGATCCAGCAATATTCATAATCTTTTAAACACTCAAAGGAAATGTCATACAGAACAAATATAAACCTGTTTATACAAATATCTGGTTGAATTATTGTTGAAATATTTGCTCTGAACTGAGATTCAAAGCAAAATAGCTTTACCTCACTGGCTAGAATGTGTAGCAGAGGATTTTGCATTTTAATTAAACTTTGGATTACAAAGGAAATTCCAGCTTCATCAAATAGTGACAAAAACCACAGTTGATAGAAATATTTGTTAAGAATAAAATATAAAAGCAATACTAAGAGAAACATCTGTCTCTTGTGGTGAGAGAAGAAAAGTTATGGAAAATGAATTATATCAGAGCAAAGTTATGTGTAAAACACTTTCTGATGTTGCTGTTGATATAAAGAAAGAGAATGAAAAAGCCTATTGCTGTGATGTCTGTAAAAAGTTATTCTCTCAAAAAGGCAACTTAACTATACATAAACGTATTCACACAGGAGAGAAACCATACTATTGTGATATCTGTGGCATATCATACTCTCGTAACCAACACTTAACTAATCACAAACGTATTCACACAGGAGAGAAACCATATCAGTGTGATATTTGTGGGAAATCATTTTCGCAAATAAGCCACTTAACTACACACAAATACATTCATACAGGAGAGAAACCATATCACTGTGATATCTGTGGTAAATCATTCTCTGGAAGTACTTATTATTCTGCTCATAAACGTATCCATGCAGGAGAGAGACCATATCACTGTGATATATGTTGCAAATCATTCTCTGCAAATAGTTACTTAACTACTCACAAACGTATTCATACAGGAGAGAAGCCATTCCACTGTGATATTTGTGGTAAATCATTCTCTGGAAGTGGTGACTTAACTAAACACAAACGTGTTCATACAGGAGAAAAGCCATATCACTGTGATATCTGTGGGAAATCATTCTGTCAAAAAAGTAACTTAACTCTACACAAACATATTCATACTGGAGAGGAGTCATATAATTGTAATGTCTGTGGCAAATCATTCTTTGCACCAAGCCATTTAACTACTCACACAGGAGAGAAGCCATATCATTGTGATCATCATCATCATCGTTTAACGTCCGCTTTCCATGCTAGCATGTGATGTGTGTGGTAAATCATTCTCTCAAAAAATAGTAATCATTAATCATAAACGTATTCATACAGGAGAAAAACCATATCACTGTGATATCTGTGGTAAGTCATTCTCCAGAAATCATCATTTAACTAGTCACAAACACATTCACACAGGAGATAAACCACATCACTGTGACATCTGTGGTAAATCATTCTCTCAAAATAGTCACTTAACTATCCACAAACGAATTCACACAGGAGAGAGGCCTTGTCTCTGTGATATCTGTGGCAAATCATTCTCCCAAAGAAGCCACTTAACTAATCATGCATGTTATCACATAGAACAGTAACTTATCTATGTCAAAATTCAGTTCATTGTAACTACTATATAGTTTGTGCAATAAATTTTTGTTGATCAAATTAATTATCTCCTTTCTCTCATTGATGTAACTATTAATGTTACTTTCCCATGGGGTTACTTCAGTGATTATAACAATACACAGCACATGTACTCCTGAACATCACTATTAATAAATTTTGATATTCACCTGTATGGTGCTAAAGTGTGCAACTTCAGATTTTCATTCCTAAATTTTGATGATGATCAAATTCACTTTTTCCATTTTCTCAGTTGTAAATCTATTAATCTTATGAATATTGATACTTTCCAAATTCATAAAATCACTAGATTAACCAAGAAAAATGAAATGGTAAATGGTAAACCAAAATTTTAAGTACGAAAATATTGCAAAACAATTCTTAGTTACTTTTAATAAAAGCATTCTTTCATGATACTCATATTCCTTGTAACAACATTTCCAGAAGGGAGAAAAGATACAATTGATGTATTTGACATTGTAGGTAAATAACTGAGAAATATTCTCATCAATCATGTTATAACATCACTGCACAATTATTACGTTAGAAATATATACACCCGGGCACAGGGGTGATTGTGAGTGCTTCTTAACCACATGGTTCCAGGTTTCAGTCCCCTGGCATGGTACTTATGTTGCTTTATTTATGTCAGCTTAATTTTGCTGTTCGGCAAAAAAAGACCGATGGAATAAGTACTAGGCATTTAAAAAATAATCATTGGGGTCGATTCGTTCGATTAAAAATTCTTCGAGGCGGTGCCCCAGCATGGTCGCAGTCTAATGACCAAACTAAATAAAAGATATAAGTTTTAGATATACAATAATAATCCAGCTTTACATCTGTACACATCTCCGCATCCTTGCTGTACGTCTTTCCACATGACCTAAACTGACCAATGAAAACCGAATAATTCTGTTTCCGTCGTGTCTTTATTCCGGAAATATCTGTTAACCGTTTTCCCCGATAATTCACCGTGGGTCCAGATGATTGTTATTAATTCCATACGGTTCCAGTGTTGGTATTCTTCTCGAAGAAGAATAACAACACTGTGAGTCCAATTCCATTGGCAAAGCATATTTTACCATTTATTTTGACGTCCACCTACACTATTTGCACACACACAAAACAATCCAACATTTCTTAACCAACAACTGGAAGCTAATAATGGACAGAGACCAAGCTACTTCTCCACCAATTCAAACATCGGCGTTACTCTCTTAGAATTATACGAGGTATCTTTTTAGTTTCATGTTATTTCCATTTCTTCGTACGTCAATAAATTATGTTTGTTCTTATTCGATCAAACAATCTACATTTCGTAGATCTGAGGCGGGACTAAACGGCAACAACATTAACAACCACACATTGAGAGGGGGCTATACGTGCTAGAAATAGCAGTCAGATCTTCCCTCGAATTACATTTTACTGTCTA
>NC_069001.1:37144059-37154961 GCF_001194135.2 Octopus bimaculoides
ATATCACTGTGATACCTGTGGTAAAATGTTCTCTAGTGGTAGTAGCTTCACTAGGCACAAACGTATTCACACAGGAGAGAAGCCATATCTCTGTAATATCTGTGGTAAATCATTTGCTGTAGGTAGTGACTTAATTACTCACAAACGTACTCATACAGGAGAGACACCTTATCACTGTGATATCTGTGGCAAATCATTCTCTAGGAGTAATATGCTAACAACTCACAAACATATTCATACAGGTGAGAAACCCATTCCACTTTGATATTTATAGCAAACTAGTTTTCTGACTGACATAACTTCAGATGATAAATATAATCATAGAAAGGAAAAAAGACAACAGATATCTGTGGTAAAATCTCTGAGAAAGTAACAGTTCATGTATTTATTGATACAAAACTATAGCTGTAGCACTGTCAAAAGTCATTCATCATCTTGTAAGGATATTCGCACATGAAAGAAGATATAACAGTGTGATAACAACACTTTATTTTTTTTGTAACCATAACTACATCTATATTGGTGAGGTAACTTACCATTGTCATAATGTTAATAAAACATTGTTTCTGGATAATGATTTGCATTCCATGTAATAATATATTTTGTCACCATGTATCGTGTACTAATGGTATATTGTGTTCATCATCCTCTCTTCTATATACATACATACATGCATATATGTAATGTACATTCAAAAAGCACCTAGTACACTCTGTGGAGTGGTTGACATCAAGAAGAGCTTGGTGCACCCTTCTGGCTTGTCAGTTCCTATCAAAGCATCTGACCCCTGCCAGCATGGAAAATAGATATTAAATGATGATGGTATATATATGTATGAATGAACACACATACATGCATGTATCTATATATTGTACATGCATATACACACACACTCACACATATATATATACTGCTTGACCAACAATCTTCTGTGTGAATCTAATTGATGCTGGGTGGTTGGTGTTACAAAGGGTATCCATCCATAAATCTCTGAAACCTGGTGCAGGCTCTGCCTGGCCACCTCCTGTCAAACCGTCCAGCCTATACCAGCATGGAAGGCCTCCACTCTTCTATATAGTTTAATAGTGTTAGCCGTCATATAATACAATTTGGAACACACAAGAAGAATAATTTTAAATGTCTTCGTGCTTATAGAAAACATTGAAATGAATACTAATTTTCAACAGAAAACTACTTATTACCTTACAATAAAATTGAATAATATAAGCTTCTCATTTGCATAACTCTTCTCACAAGTAGACAAGTAGAGGGGGTGAAAGATTTCTTCCCCCAGTACCAAACAAAAGGCAAAATTGAATTTGTGCTTCGTATTTATACTTTTTTCATAATTAAATTAACTCAGGCTAAACAAAGGATTTTTCATCTGTTATCTGCCTAAGTTTGGCTCGAAAGGTTATAGGTTAACAGTTCATTCTCATAAATTTGTGAGTGCTAATGCCGAGAACAATAGAAAGGAACTCCTAGAAAAATCTAGGTTAGGCTTCAAGTCTTGGCTAAGAACCTATTCAGTACAAAGGAAAGTAAATAAAAAGGGGGAAAAGCAATAGTTTGCACACCTCAGTATGAACGGTGTGTTCAGCTGTGCCTCGCAGACATAATTGTGAAGGCATTGCCTTGGAGAGTGGCCAGTGATACTCACTGCAACAGTGACCCCATCTCACAAATGTCATTTCTCAGACAGGCCACTGTTATCCCGAGTTTGCAGACAAAATTAGCAGTGCAACCTCCAAGAACACCCGAGAGCTCATTAGCAGCCGGTCAGGCTCTGGAATTTAATTATCTTTCTCCCCTTTGTATTATGGGTGGTGATACCTGAATTTGCAGCAAGGTCTCAGATTAGGGATTTTTCCATTCCTTGTATGGGAAGAGGGTTATTCTGTCAGGGGACTTACTATCCTTGCAGTCAAGACCTGCTGATTCCAGTTGTGTCAAGGCCCCTTTTTGGTCTTGATCAGAGTAGTGTGTCAGGAGAATTAGCCTGCGCTATGGATACAAGCCAAATTTGTCAACTACAACCCCAGAATGGCATTTGTGTGGCTCACTTATGCAGAGGCAGAGGCGATGGGCCACTTCGATATCAAGAAAGGTACCATTTGATTAGGAGGGCACCAAATTGAACCATGCACTGCTGTTTGACCTTGAAGCAGAATAGAGGCAGGCAAAGCAAAAGTCTGTCTGCCTGAAGGTAAAGTTGTTCTTGGTAATGCCCCAGTTGCAATGGACATCTGAATTCTGGGGGACAGTGAGGCCTTCAACGGTTCACTAGGCCAGAGATGACTTAAAGTTTCTGGGCCATATCAGGTTTAGCCAACCCACAGAGTACCTCACCAATAAGGGGGCAGCTGGAGGAGATTGAGAAAAGATAGGCTGGCAGCACCAGGTCCAAAGCCAGGATGGTCGAACATAGAATCTCTGGCTACAAGCATTACTGAATTTATGAAGCCATAGCTCATATATTTCTTAAATACCAGGCATATGGCGTAGTGGTTAAGAGCGCGGGCTACTAACCCCAAGATTCCAAGCAGTGACCTGAATAAACATCGAAAAATACCTTAGGAATGAGAACCCAGGTTCGAAATTTCCCAAGACACCCGATGAAGGCTGGAGGGTATATCAACCGAAACGTTGTGTTAATAACAAACAAGATGAGGACAAATATCCATCAAATATAAATAGTGTTTGATATTTATTCTTACTTTAGCGTTTCATGGACTCCAACAATAAATGTGAAACATTCTTCCACAATTACAAGGGAATACCTCGATTATCTCCCTTCACACACGTACACCTTCAAGATAACAGTCCTGCTTCAAGCTAATCATAGTCCCATATCACATTCTGCTTCGACTTCTTGGAGGAATGTCTATCTCTGCTATTGAATTCCAGTTGAATAAGAATTCAGCAAAAATTCGTAGGTATCAGAATAGTAACGAAAATTCTGTTAAAATAGTTTATTCATAGGCGCAGGAGTGGCTGGGTGATAAGTAGTTTGCTTACCAACCACATGGTTCTGGGTTCAGTCCCACTGCGTGGCACCTTGGGCAAGTGTCTTCTACTATAGCCTTGGGCCAACCAAAGCCTTGTGAGTGGATTTGGTAGACGGAAACTGAAAGAACCCTATCGTATATATATATATATATATATGTATGTGTTTGTTCCCCTCCCCCCCCTCTACATCACTTGACAACCAATGCTGGTGTGTTTATGCCCTCGTAACTTAGCAGTTCGGCAACACAGACTGATAGAATAAGTACTAGGCTTAAAGAGAATAAGTCCTGGAGTTAATCTGCTTGACTAAAGGTGGTGCTCCAGCATGGCTATAGACAAATGGGAGGCCTGGATCATATCGGGTTTAGCCGTCCCACAGTACCTCACCAATGTTCAGTTCCACTACACAGCACCTTGGACATGTGTCTGTTATAACCTCCGACTGACTAAAGGATTGTTGGTGGATTTAGTAAGGAAAAACCAAAAGAATATTTTCATAGGTACAATGTGACAGTCAGTTCACAACCCTCATCATGTAGTAAAAATACGTGAAGAAGATCGTGAAACAGCTGTAATCCTATAGAAGTCACATGGTTAAATAAATATATATTCACTTGTCATACATCATCATCATCATCATCATCGTTTAACGTCCGCTTTCCATGCTAGCATGGGTTGGACGATTTGACTGAGGACTGGTGAAACCGGATGGCAACACCAGGCTCCAGTCTGATTTGGCAGAGTTTCTACAGCTGGATGCCCTTCCTAACGCCAACCACTCAGAGAGTGTAGTGGGTGCTTTTACGTGTCACCCGCACGAAAACGGCCACGCTCGAAATGGTGTCTTTTATGTGCCACCCGCACAAGCCAGTCCAGGGGCACTGGCAACGATCTCGCTCGAAAATCCTACAGGAGCCAGTCAGGCGGTACTGGCAACGGCCACGCTCAAAATGGTGCATCTCATGTGCCACCCGCACAAGAACCAGTCCAGGGGCACTGGCAACGATCTTACTTGGCTTGCCGGGTCTTCTCACGCACAGCCCATTTCCAAAGGTCTCGGTCCGTAGTCATCGCCTCGGTGAGGCCCAATGTACGAAGGTCTTGCCTCACCACCTCAGCCCAGGTCTTCCTGGGCCTAACTTTATGGTTTTACATATATTTATAAATACACACACACACACGTGTTTACATTAGCCATACATACACACAGAAACACACATTGAAAGTGTGTGAGCATCTGTTTATTTCGTTGCTCCCTGTAAACTGCTCAGCTGCCAGAAGTGATGACACTTTCACTGTCAGCACAGCATCTGCTGTCTTTATATCTTCGAAGAAATGCAGAACAGGAGATTCATTCGATGCAAAACAAGGAGGAGGCCAGCTATCTGTAAAACAATATCTCAATGATATATTTGTCAGACTTAAGTTAGCATGGAAAAATAGACATGAAAATGAACAAACATATTAGTTGAATAATTTATATAAGAGATCATAGGAATATCGCATTATGATAAACTATTTTATTTCATATTTTGTATAGTATGAGTAGCATTAACAATTCTCTTTTCTCTCTCCTACTCAATTCAGTCATTGGACTGCAGCCATGCTGCAACACTGCCTTCAGAAATGTAGTTAAAATAAACCAGCCCCAGTACTTGTATGTGTTGAGGGCTAAAGCATGATAGAGAGACAAGCATGAATTTAAGTAGCTTTTTTGAAAGAATGAATTATCATATATAAAGCTTTTTCCATGTATGAATATAACTGTGTCTAGTTGAGTGACTAGAATAAAAAAAAATATGTTGCAAATATAACAACTGTGGTAGGTCAGTGAATATGTTTGTGCTTCTTTAAGATACCACTTCCAGAAAACGATTTACCACAGATATCACAGTGATATGGTTTCTCTCCTGTATGAGTATGTTTGTGATAAGATAAGCCATGTTTTTGAGAAAATGATTTACCACAAATATCACAGTGATACGGCTTCTCACCAGTGTGAATACGTTTGTGAGCAATTAAGGCACCACTTTGAGAAAATGATTTATCACAGACATCACAGTGATACGGTTTCTCTCCTGTATGAATGTTTATGTGCCTCGTTAAATAATTATTTCTTGGGAATGATTCACCACAGATTCCACACTGATAGGGTTTCTCTCCTGTATGAATACGTTTGTGAATAGTTAAATCACTGCTTTGAGAGAATGATTTATCACAGACGTCACAATGATATGGCTTCTCCCCTGTATGAATACGTTTGTGGCTTCTTAAGTGACTTTTTTGAGAGAAAGATTTCCCACAGATATCACAGTGATATGGTTTCTCTCCTGTATGAATACGTTTGTGATCAGTCAAGGAAGTATTTCTAGAGAATGATTTACCACAGATATCACAGTGATATGGCTTCTCTCCTGCATGAGTGCGTTTGTGCTTAGTTAAGTCACAATTTTGAAAGTATGATTTACCACAAATATCACAGGGATAAGGTTTCTTTCCTGGATGGATGCTTTTGTGAGAAGTTAAGTCACCACTCTGAGAGAAGGATTTGCCACAGATATCACAGCAATATGGCTTCTCCCCGGTATGGATTCGTATGTGTATAGTCAATTTACCATTGGAAGAGAATGATTTACCACAGATATGACAGTGAAATAGTTTCTCTCCTGTATGAATTAATTTGTGTGTAGTTAATTTAGCATTCGAAGAGAATGATTTACCACAGACATCACATGAATATGGCTTCTCACCTGTATGAATACTTTTATGTAAAGTTAAGTGGATTCTTTGAGAGAATGATTTACCACAAATATCACAGTGATATGGCCTCTCACCTGTATGAACGCATTTGTGTTTTGTTAAGATACTACCATTAGAGAATGATTTGCCACAGATATCACAGCAATATGGCTTCTCCCCAGTATGCGTACGGTTGTGAATAGCCAAGTAACTGTTTGCAGAAAATGATTTACCACAAATATCACAGTGATATGGTTTCTCCACAATGTGAATGCGTTTGTGTCTAGACAACTCACTACTTTGGGAGAATGGTTTACCACAGGTATCATGAAGATATGATTTTTGACTTGTGTGAACAAGTTTGTGTTTAGTCAAGTGACATGTTTGAGAGAATGAATCCCCACAGATATCACAGAGATACGGCCTCTCACCAGTATGAACACGCTTATGTTTAGATAAGTTACCAGTTATCGAGAAATATTTTCCACATATATCACACCGATATGGTTTCTCTCCTGTATGAATACGTTTGTGTTTTGTTAACACACTATTTTCAGAGAATGATTTACCACAGATGTCACAGTGATAAGGTTTCTCTCCTGTATGAATGCGTTTGTGTCTGGACAAATGACATTTTTGAGAGAATGCGTCACCACAGATATTACAGTGATATGGTTTCTCTCCTGTATGAATACGTTTGTGAGTAGTTAAATTACCAATCTGGGAGAATGATTTGCTACAAATATCACAATGGTATGGTTTCTCTCCTGTATGTATACATTTATGCTGACTTAAGGGAGTACATTCAGAAAATGATTTCCCACAGATATCACAATGATACGGTTTCTCTTCAGTATGAATGCATTTGTGAGTGATTAGACTATCTTTTTGATTAAAAGATATTTGACAGATATTACATCGATACAATGTTTTATCTGTCTCTTTCAACATCTCATCAGAAAAATCAATATATTTCAGATCTTTTGCAACTGTCACCTCACAACTCATTCTTCATAATATTGCTTCTCTTTCACTACAATACAGATATTTTTTTTCTAGTTTTAGCTTTTTAAATTTCTCTTGACAAAATATTTCTACTGTTATATTTCCATCACCGGTTACTTTTGTCAATATCTGGAATCGTTGTCAACTCTTTTGTAAATTTGTCTTAATTTATTCCAATCAATGAAGCAGAAAAGTTTTGCCATTTTTCCCAGTTCACAGGAAATATTTCATTTTCCAATAAATTCCATCATGGATTTGCATAAGCAGGGTTATATCTGTTCTCTGGAACATTATCCTTTAGTCTTGAAAAGATAAATATTGTTGATGGAGCTGAAGTAAAATATTTTTGTGGGCCAATGTCATCTGATATTTCTGAAATAAAAAAGAAACAGTATAAGATACTTGTCTGTGTATATAGTACATTCTACATATTTTGTGCATAGATTGGCCTAAGTATATGTGTATATAGCCTACATATTTAGTGTGTGTATATAGTTATCTACATACTTTCTCTGCATAACAGTCCAAGTATTTAGTTTATGAATAGTTATCAACATACTTTGTGTATATAGTGGTCCATGTACGAGTTTTATATTATCTACATGTTTAGTTTATGGATATAAACTGTTACACACATGGAGAACTTAGCAGATACAAAATAAATAAAAAGGTCCAGCTATAGATATTACAATAATCAGGTTAGCTATCAGGTATATTCAAGGTTAGAGACATTGTTTCTAAAGGTGATCAACAAAGAGAGCATCTCCTCAGAAAACCAATTTTATTAAAGAAGGATGTGATGACACTGATATTTTTGGGGGGGGAGTTCAACTTTCAACATTTGAAAATTCTAAGAGAAAGATTCCTGTTCATAGTTTTATTGATATCGTAAGCTATTTGAAGAGAAAACAAAAAGGGAAGCCCGCTGATGGGCAGTTACCAAATATTAGAGATTTGTAAAAAAAATTGGTAATTGTTACTAATAATTCCTGCAAAATCTGTTCTAGCTAAAGTAACAAAAACAAAGATCTATCCTTCATCAAGAATAACATAATTAAATAATAGACTATATACACGTATAAAGATTATTAGGATACTTCAAATAAGCATGTAATTGTTTATATTTGTTAAATCGCTGAATTCAGACCAGTGAGAATAAAATTAATATAGACGCGAGACTAGCAACATTAAAAGGATTTCAATTACCAAACACTGTAATTTACTTTCGATTTGTAACAGTTAATCCTGGATTTTCAAAAATAAAACGTAAAAATTTCGGTTTGGAAGTATGATCTTGTAGAGAGAAATCAGAAATACGAGAAATATCTCCTTCCCCGCCCCCTGATGTAATGATTTTTAACTTTGTAACCTTTCCAGCCTTTAATCAACAATTCATAATCTCAGAATAAAGCGACGAAGCTGATGTCATATCTTAAGCCGCACTTTCGATACAACACGTTTGTGCAAATTGGAATCTCGCACATTACTCCTTGTTTGTTTATATGTGTGTATATTTTGTATATATGATAGATAGATACATAGATTTAATATACATTTGCTATAGTCAAGGAGAACGACTCCAATAACAAAATGCTTCATTAACACTAAAATAAATATTACGTATTATTGTTTTCACAAAGAACAAGTTCAACGGAGATGGAAAACAAAAGATAACTGCATTTGTAGAGAACGTTGAAAACAGTGGGCAGGTAGAAAGAACGAAAGAACCATGAAACATTGTTAGTATTTATAGCAACACGATGAAAGGCAAACATTTCTGAAAGTTTACATTATGTTGTGTGCACGTGTGTGTGTATGTGTGTAACTTTTTTAGGCCAGGTTCAAAGAACCCTATTTCTTATCCTGAAAAAAAAAAAAAAAAAATCTGAAGTCTTCAATTGACTCTGTTTCTGAATGGGATCTACCTCTTATAAAATGTTCTAATAATCGGAACGATGGAAATCTGTAGGTGCTGAGACGAGTGAGTACGGAGGATGTAGAAGAACTTACCATCCTAACTGTCTTTCCCTTCCTTGGGTTTGCTGCAGACGATGAAACATTGTGTTCGGTTCTCAAGCATGAGATCATGTGGAACCCAAATTCCTTCTTTGCATGTTTTGCCAATTTGCTTGAGATGTTCGTGGACAGTTGAACGTGACACATTAAATTTTTGCGCCAAATTTCTGGTGCTTTGACGCGGATCCGATTCGATAGTCTCATTCAAAAATTCGTCATTCAGAGCGGATGGTCTTCCAGAGCGAGGCTTGTCGGATATGTCATAATCACCATCTTTAAACCTTTTAAACCACAGTCGACATGTACGAGCTTTCACTGCATCCGGATACACTTCACAAATGTTTTTCATCGCTTCTATAGTGGTACTGTTCTTTCGAAACTCATACAGTAAGCAATGACGAATATGTTGTTTGAGAAATTTCTTATCATCCATGGGATTAATTACTGAAATAGCTATGATAGAAGAGACGATATACCATTTCTAGGCATTTCCCTCCCATTCGACCTTAACTGTGTCGTGATTGGTTGATACATACTTCATAGTGGTCAAAAAAACAAAAACAATTACTTTCTGAACACCCTCGTGTATGTGTATACGCACAGGCGTGACTGTGTAGTAGAAAGCTTGCTTCCTAACCACGTGTTTTAAGGTTCATCCCCACTGCATGGCATCTTGGGCCTACCAAAGCCCTGTGAGTGTACTTAGTAGATGGAAACTGAAAGCAGCCTGTCGTATATGCATGTAGCTGTGTCTTTGCATTTGGGTATGTCCCCACCACCACTTGACAATGGGTGTTGGTGTCTTTACGTCCCTGTAACTTAGTGGTTCACCAAAAGAGACAGATAGAATAAAGTACCAGGCTTTAAAAACATAAGCACTGCAATTGAATCAAATGACTGAAACAAATAAAGGTAAAAGATATATATATATATACAATATATATATATATCATCCTTTAACGTTTCCATGCTGGCATAGGTTGGATGGTTTGACTGGAGCTGGTAAGCTAGAGAGCTGCACCAGTTTCCAGTCTGACCTGGCTTGGTTTACAGTCTGTGCTGGGTGCTTTTAACATGATACCGCATGAGTGCCATTACGTGGCACTGGTACAGGACCCTTGTAGGCCAATCCTCCTCACCTTAACACTTCTGCTGTATAGGACAAGTCTTCTTGAGTACAGGAAGGTGCCAGGTATCTCAGTATATATACAAGATAGCAGCATACGGTTGCGTGCACAGTGAGAGCTACAATGACCTTCATGAGGCAATGTGCCAAATGACACAATTGGGTTTACTTTGCATGTTGTGAACTTTGTGTTTTTGTGATCACATGTATGCTGTAGACTGTGATTTTTGTCATGGACATGGTCAGTGCATAGATATACAGTAAGATTTAAATATAAATATGTATATAAAAAGTGAAAATATACATATACATATAAAAAGGTACAATGTGTGAATAAGAAATATATATAAATATAAAAAAGTAAAAAAATATGCAATTGAAAAATATAAAGATTTAAATATAAATTATATATAAATGGAAAGATATACATATATATATATATATACATATAAGAAAAAAAGATACATGCATATTTTCAGATATTTTGTTGGATGGCCGTTGACTGTTGAGGAGTTCTTAATTTGACAAGTTTTTATGTCTTCCCTTTTTCAACAACAGCCTGACATATTGGTGAACAGTCAACAGTGTTGGAGAGCATAAGGATAAGGAGTTGTAGCTGAGATGTAGGACTAGAAACCATCTGAATATTGGAAAAGAGTTACCTATATCATGATTTGCACTGGATATCAAAATGCCAACACCACGACTGTTGCTCAATGTCCTGTGAATGCTGTAAGACAGGACAGAGACAGCTACAATCATCATCATCATCATCGTTTAACGTCCGCTTTCCATGCTAGCATGGGTTGGATGATTTGACTGAAGACTGGTGAACCGGATGGCTGCACCAGGCTCCAATCTGATTTGGCAGAGTTTCTACAGCTGGATGCCCTTCCTAACACCAGCCACTCTGAGAGTGTAGTGGGTGCTTTTACGTGCCACCGGCACGAGGGCCAGTCACACGGTACTGGCAATGGCCACGCTCAAAATGGTGTTTTTTACGTGCC
>NC_069001.1:37155643-37158553 GCF_001194135.2 Octopus bimaculoides
GCTTTACATCTGCCAAGTTCTTTTGTGAAAAATTAAATTAAAAAACAAAAAGAAAAGCAATACATTTTACTCGAGAAAATTCAAAAACAAAAGCTTGAAATACACTCGAGGAGTTTCTCAAACAAATTACAATTCTCATATCTCTTGCGCCACATAAACTCGCAGAGATACAAGTCAATGGTAGAACTTTTGGTTCCACAGCGTTGTTTTCTCCCTCGTTTTAAAGGGATTCTTGTGTTTTCCACTAGTTTCATATGGGTACTACCTTCTGAGTTAACAAACTCCACACTGTGGTTCACTGTTCTATAACGCAACGCATAATCATCAATTTTAAGAATGGGAGAATAGGATTCCCAAATGTCACTGAAAATTGTGGTTCCTGGAAGAATTGACTGACGTATGCATTCCTCTAGTGTGTCGCGATTCAGACATGATGCCGCATAAAGGAAAACATCCTTGGTCTCGCGACACACTCCTCCGAATACCCACTGCTCAGGTAGCAAACTTCTTCGGTTACATTTACCTCTTGAGAAGACTATTTTGTCTAAGTCAACAGTCTTCCCAGGACCACCTATCTGAACTGGGTGGCGAAGCAAGTCCTCTGCACATATTTCACGAACATAGCTGTTGTAATCAACAATTGTGCTGTGCTTCATCCCCAGTTCTTCAACACAAAAATGGACTGAAGTCAATTCCTTGGACCATGAGTAAAGGAAAAGCACTACAGTCCTAAGAGGAAGAGTCCTTCCTTCCAACCATGTACCTCTTCTGACAGAAATACACACACAGCATCCTTTTTGGGAGCATCGCCAATAAACCTTCCCATGAACCATCTTTTTCCTCATATAGTGTTTGTTTGCACATAATTTCCTTTTAGGGATAATACCCTTTTCTTGTAAATAAGAAACCACATCCTCCTCAGTTTTCAATTTCTCCATCAGACTTGAAAGGTTAGAGTTGGCTGTGGCCATACTTCTATTTAGTTTGAAAAGATCCAGGAAAACACACAGTTCAAAATTATGAAAATGAGGTAGTGACAGGACAGCAACCAATAATGAGTTTCACAAAAAAAAAACGCAGAGGTGAAAATAATGGTCAGAAAATAGGAACTCGTCAAAGAAAACAGACAAGTGTGGTAGTAGTTTTAAGCAGAATACAGCTCGAAACAATAGAAAACTGTGACAGCAACAGAAAAGATTCTATATTCTTTTACTATGTGTCTTTTATCCTCTGAAAACGATGTTTATGCCAACATAATCTGATTTTCTGAAAGAGAGAAAAAATGGAAGATATAAAGAGTAGGCAAGAGAAATTGAACAGCAGAAATTTCATAGCAATAAATAACAATGAATACACACCAGGCCCAGGCCATCAGTAATTACTCAGGGTAGGCAGTTGGCTCCCTTTATATAGTAAAACACGAAAAAATAAGTGAAACACAGGCGCATGATTTACTTCTGCTTTTATAGCACGTATAGAAAATGGTGTTGTAGGAATGCACACAGCACATGTATTACATCAGTACTATGTCTAGCTTAAATACTGAGATTGAAAAGCTGGGGTGAATTATGCCTACCTAATCTACAAAAAAAATTAAACACTTTGCATTTTGTGCATAGTAATCAGAGTAACCTTCATAATTTTATGGAATTAGATGCATATTTTGCCATAAAAGGAAAATGTTGCTATCAATTTATTTTATTCAGGTGGCACATCCCTGCCACATACTAAGCCAACTGAATGACATTAGAAATAAGTTCACAGAAGCTATATCACTGACACTTTCACATGGAGATCTTTTGGGAAAAGTCTGTCTTAAATTTTTTCCCCAGCTGAATTACTTATGTTTATGTGTGTATGTATGCATACTTGCGTATGTATGTGTTTATGCACATGGGCATAGAACACATACAAAAAAAACAACAACAAAAATCAGAGGGGTCGCTTTCGTCAGACTCGCCTTTTTTTAATGTTATGATTTTAAAATAAAGACATTTCAAATTGTTCGGGATGTTAAAAAAGTAAATAAAAATCAAGAGGAAGATAGTGAAGAGACAAAAGTCAACATGAATACTGGACGGTCTTTCATTCTGTTGCTTCAGCCATTTGACCGCAGTCGAGCAAATGGACCCCAGGACTTATTCTTTGTAAGCCTAGTACTTATTCTATCGTTTACTTTCGCAGAACCGCTAAGTTAAGGGCATGTAAACACACCAGCATCGGTTGTCAAGCGATGTGCGGGGGGGGGGGGAACAAACACAGTTGACAAGACAAAACGTGTTCACGAAAATTACCGAGTTCTTTTGTTGACAAAATTCGAGTCATATCGAAATTATGCCAAATTACCAAAGAAACTGGTGCCGCTGCAGAATTTTATTAAAAAATATGCAATATAAAGAAACAGCTGGGTATCTATAACTTGGCTACTATCTTTAGCAGATCAAACATCCACATAGAGCAGCCAAAGCCCAAATCATGCCACTCAAAAGCAGCGTTGAATTATTTCGAAATATTAACCGCAACATCACCAAGGAAGTAAATTGTAATTCAAAGGGAAAATTAGGGTACTACTTAAATGCAGAGGTCCCGACGTATCGACATAAAGGGTAGGTGATCTAGTTTGGTAGATTTTTGTACGCTGTGTGGACGTTTAATGACACCCTAACCCTAACGAGAGTGTACTGTAAAAACATCGTTACGAAGATGCACCGGGACCTCTGTATTTGGTAGTGCCAAAATTAGTTACTATTTGATGCAGGGACTCGTTATTTAGACCCAGATTAGCCGTGATTCAACAGATCTATAACAAGTAGGTTGTTCTATCTATTGATTTTCGAGGAAAAGACGGATGAATTAAAATAAAATAACATTCTTTAAAAAATACCTCATATAATAATAACTATAGTAGCT
>NC_069001.1:37158597-37159889 GCF_001194135.2 Octopus bimaculoides
ACTGAAACTAATAGTTTCTTGAAAAACGTATTAGATAAATACTTTCCTTCGTGGTTCACTAAGGTATAACTGGTACGGGGGGGCGGGGGCGATGTTGGATGTTCATTGGTTAGTTTTGGTCATGTGGCAAGATGTCTAGCAACGTTCAAGAAACACGACGTATTTTCAAAATGGGAAATATATAAAAATAAATGAGAGTTCAGTGAAGTACCGAATAGAAAAGCAATGGTCGTTTATTTTATAAAGAAAAAACGAAAACATTTAGGTAACTTAAAATTTTTGCTCATTCGAATGAATGAACAGAAATTTAGAAAATGTGCGATTTATTTGCTGTCGCTTCGTTTCACATTGTCACAAATACTTCCCTGCCTAGCAACCGCGTGTTTATAAACGATTACTTCGTTGATCCACATGAAATACAAACAAAGAATATTAAATTTACATCTTTTCCGCATTGCTATTAACTTTTACACCATTTTCTCGTATAGTCCTTTTGTGTGTGTGGTTTCTAAATACTTCTAAGCTGCCAAAATCCTTTAGGGCCATAATTGGACGGACGTGATGACAGTGATGTCTGATAACCTGATGGGAAGAATTAATGTAACGTAGCTAATGCATAGAACGTACTTATACAAGCTTATTTTATACTAGCAGTTATACCTTATGTTGCTCGGGATTAAAATGGCACAGGTTGTTTTTTGTTTTTTTTTCGGACAAGTGACTGCGGTCATGTTGGAGCCACCACCTTTAGTCGAAGAAATCGATCTCTTGATTTATTCTTTGTAAGCCTAGTACTTATTCTATCGGTGAGTTTTGCCAAAAGTGTAAGTTACGGGCATGCAAATACAGCAACAGCGGTTGTCAAGCGATGGTGGGGGTACCAACACAGACACACATAAACACTGGCTGACTGGCCAGATTGCTAACTTGCCCGAAGACAAGTGGACTCCTGTCATATAGGAGTTCTCATGAACAGCTAATCTTAAACTCCTCTGTCATGGCCTGATGAATAAGAGAGAGATGAGGATTGAGCCTTGATGAATACCTAACTTCACACTAAATACAATACTGAACTCATTATTGACTCACTTTACTTACTACATCATTGTACAACCCCCACAAGCATTCATCTATACCTAGTTTCTTAGTGCCCACCACATTAGCAGAGCGTGACACCCTGTCAAAAGCCAAATGTACCACCTTCCTATACTAGTACCACATTGGAAATCTGTTAAGTCACTCTTCCTCAAGAGTGACCAGTGAGCAAAATAATCTCTCTTCTGCTGGTACCA
>NC_069001.1:37160383-37160907 GCF_001194135.2 Octopus bimaculoides
CCAACAACGTCAAATTCAGATAAGGTGCCTTTTCACTTTTTCAAAATATGCTGAATAAATTAGTTAAGACCATTCTGAAACAATGCTTTTATTAAAAATTTCATAGTGTATATTATTTCACTGTTGTGGATGTAATTTCAGTTTTATAAAACAGTGTTGAGAGGTCCTCATTACCATGTTTAATCATATTTCCTGTAAGGATATATTTACAGTTATATGAAGTAGTTTTTATATGGATCGACTTGAAATTGATGGTTGCTTTTCTGTATGAATAAACACATGAACAATTGCTTCTTTGAAAGGTGTACTTGTCACAGATATCAGTTATATCGCTTTTTGCCAATATGAATATGTTTGTGTCTAATTAAGTTATCTCTGCGTGAGAATGATTTACCACAGATATCGCAATGATATGGCTTCTCTCCAGTATGAATGCTTTTGTGTGTAGTTAAGTTATGATTTTTAGTGAATGACTTACCACAGGTATCACAGTGATATGGTTTCTCTCCTGTGTGAATACGTTT
>NC_069001.1:37161007-37173158 GCF_001194135.2 Octopus bimaculoides
TAGTGGTTTCCACGGCGTCGACTAATTACGAATTTATACACGTACGAAAAGTATTGACTTTCTTGACTTTCATTCATATATACGTGTGTGTGTGTCTATACATGCACGTGTGTGCGTATCCCTGTCGATTTACAAAGGAATACGATGGGTTCTAAATCAGCATCATTGTCTCACTGTCCTACAAGTTGTTTGGTTCCAGTCTTCTGTAAAAGAAACCTGTCAAGCTATGGGGAAAACATCACCTTGCTTGGAAAGAGGTGAAGGTCAGTGGAAAGAGGTGAAGGTCAGTGACAGGAAAGGCTATTGAAAATCAGCATCAACAACTTCCGTGTGACCTATGCAAGCATGGAAAAGTGTATTTTAAATGATGAGGTTATCCCTACAACTATACAGTAGTTATATATATATATATATATATATATATATATATATATATATAGGTACGATAAGAAAGTACACAGTAAGGTGAAGAGCAAGAAAGCTATCACGTTTTGGTCGGATACTGCAGATACGCAAGTACTAAATCCAATTTAAACCGTAAATCCGACTCTGAGATTGGTTCCAGTTGTGGCATGGGGTTTGAAATTTATGACAGCTGTTTCGGTAAAAGTTTATTGATGTATTCATAGATTAGATCCTAACATAATTACGTAAGTCACCATCCTGAAGTAAAATTTTAAAACAGGTATGATGTCAAGTTTGTGAGGTTTAATACATCAAACCATGACAAACCCATCGTTGTTGGATTCGACAGGTTTCTGAAATCGACACCGTCCCTGTTTAAAATTTTAGCTGAAGATGGTTAATTTATATCATGTAGTTTATGACAATAAGAATCTACCGAAACAATTTTGTCGTAAATTTCAAACCTCATTTCTGTTCTCTGTATATACAAACACGAATATATATTTAAAGCTAAAAAGTGTTGAATAAATCAGAATGACACGTTTTTTTTTTAAATGCTGAATCGCGAAAAGATGATGCTGTAACTTCAGATCAGTATTCCACGTGGATTTTCTACATAACTTTGTGGATTATGATTATGTGGATAATTTATTTCAAAGAGCTTTCTTGAGAGGAGTTCCTAATCATTTCGTTTGTCTCTCCACTTCCATACCACCAATTTGAGTTTTTTTGTTTGTTTTTTTGGAGGGGGAGGATAAACATATGCTTGAAACATCAACATTACGTAATTTACATTCTCGAAAATGTATTTCTGCAAAATGTCATTTAAAAACATGCACTTTAAAGAAGAATTAAAATTCCTCGGATAAAACTATCCGAAACTTATCAACCCACATATACAAAATTTACCAGAATTTTTATCATTACTATCGTAATCGACACTTTCGAAAACAATGCCAGCAAAATATGTATTTTTCGGGAAATTTATGCAGAAATAAAGTCGATAGGCTGGGGCACGAAACTGTAGTAAAGCAGCATTAAAAATATAAGCATATACCAAAATATGTTGACTTAGCAGCATCTACATTTGATGGAAAATCTAGCTATTATTTTTTCTTCTTCTAGAATAATTAACAATTCATGAACACGATCGTAATCTATACATCGGAAAATGTTGATCCGCAAAATTTCGTTCGAAGAGTTTTTGAAAAAGTTACGAGGAAAGAAACTAGGGCGATGGAGGTGACTAAGTTGTAGGTATGCCATTTTGGCTACTATTTCTAGCAAACTAAACATCCCTAAGTCCTAACCGAGCATTATATAAAAGGCAGATTATTATATTAAAGAAAAACAAATATCATTGATGAACGAAGAAATGACATTTCAGTGGAAATAATATTAAGCTAAAATGATACCTCGTATAATTTTAGTTGAGTAATGCCGATGTTTGAATTGGTAGAAAAGTAGCTTGGTCTCTATTAGTTTCCAGTTGTTGGTTAAGAAATGTCGTAGATTGTTTATGTGTGTGTAAGTAGTGGACGTCAAAATAAATGGTTAATTGTATATTGTCAATGGAATTGGGCTCACAGAACACTGTCTTAGAGAAAACCCAGCAACACTGGAATCGTATGAAATAAATAAGTCTTTACTGAGCATCATAATGGAATAATGGTAACTTATTGTTCGGGAATAAAAGCGGAAGTTGAATTATTTGGAATTTCATTGGTCAACTGGTAAGACTGGGGTGTTAGTCTTTTCAAATGTCTTTTAATACATATATGTGAGTGTGTGTTTATCTTTTCTCTTTGTCTCAGTCGATATTCACCCTCATACGTTTATATAATTTTTCATCTCATCCGTAACCGAAACTTTGTTGTGTAAGAATGTAATGGCTGTCCCTTGCGATGTCCCCTCTATGTGTACCTTTTATAGGTTAATAAAGAAATTCTTTGTCTCAGTCGTCGTACTGCGGCCAAGCTGGGCACTGCCTTGATGGTATTACTATTATTAAAGCCTCGCAATTATTCTTAACTAGTGGTTTCCAACCTTTGGTAGACAAAGGGATCTGTTCAGTTTGGCGCACAGATTTTTAAATTAATTTGTTTTTAACTAAACAGTTTGAAACTTCGTATACTAGTGTAATGTCTCACGCAGAACAGTTTACTGTGAACGTTTCTGACAAAATTTGGTATTTTAGAAGTTATTGGGTGTTAAATTTGTCGTATTTCGGTAATTTCAATCAATCAACAACGTGTATTCGATTGAAGAAAGTCACTGCTGTTTGCGATAGTAATCGAAGAGAAACAACTTCCGGGTCTTCTCAACTAAACGTCACCACTCTGTTCCATTTGTATGCCGAGCGAAGACAATGCCACCTTTATCCTTTCTAGTCAGCACCGTGCATTCCTACCTCTTTCTCTCCCATCTACACTATCAACAAGTAACCAGCGAGCGAACTTGTCACTGCCACTACAATTACCGTATTTTCCGCTATTTGTTTTGTTTTACCTTCATGTTTTGGTAATGTTATTTTTTATCTTATAAAGACTTTTATATTGACGAAATGTGTTCGTTGTAGATGATAAAATCATGATAATAACAATATAATCTCATAGTTGAAAAATAAGGTATTTTGAAACTACATACGCGTCAACAACAAAAAAGCTAGCTGCGGATTCGTAGCTCTATAGGTCTTTTAAACACCGGTGCGCTTTATGTGTGGATAAAACACTGATGTTGGGCAAAAGAATAAATATCTGTAAATAATATTTCTCTCGGTACTACTAAAGCAGCGCGGACCCGAACGCGCAGCCGCGCTAGCTAGTCTTGAGTGGTCGATCCTAACCCTAACCCTATCCCTAAACCGCGTGTGCAAATGAATACGTGTTTAGGGTTAGGGTTAGGATCGACCACTGACGACTAGCTAGCGCGGACGCGCGACTGCGCGTTCGGGTCCGCGCTGCTTTAGTAGTACCTTTCTTTCTTCTTGATGTTGATTCCTCGATTTTTACTGGTTAATCCGACGCGAGAACAAAAAAAAAAAAAAAGCAAGTAATCTGCAACACAGGCAGTAAACAAAAAATAACGTAGAACAGAGTGGTGACCCGGAAGTTGTTCCTCTTCGCTTACTATCGCAAACAGCAGCAGCTGTCTTCAACTGAATACACATCGTTGATTGGTTGAAATTACCCAAATACGACAACTTTAACACGAAATAACTTCTAAAATACCAAATTTTCTCAAAATTGTTTACAGTAAACTGTTGTCTGCGTGAGACATTTCACCAGTATACGAAGTTTCAAACTGTTTAGTTAAAAAAAAAAAAAAAATTAAAAATCTCCTCACGTGACCTAAAACTAAATAATAAAAATCCAATGATTCTATCTTCGCTCAGTGAAATATGTCTAAATATTATACCGTTTGTTATTTACGGAAAGGACCATACTTTCTGCTGTGTTCTGTGAACTAAATTCTTCTTGTATTCAGCTTAACATCGACCTACAATTGATGTAGAAACAACATTTCTTCCCCATCAATCGGAAGCTAAAAATAGACATCCACCAATTCAAACGTAGTCGTTACTTAACTAGAATTACACGAGGTAATTCAACTAACTTTTCTTCGTTCATCAATAAGTGAATCTTGTTTTTGTTTAATAACTCTACTTTTTCTTGATTTGATCACTCACGAATGAGCCTGGACAATACAGCAGCAACAACTGGCTATGTACACGACCGTCAACTCAAATAGGATTTACCTGTTGCTAAGCAACTGCGAATGATCTGTCTGGGCAGAGAGCCGAATGTTTTCGTCCATTATTGTGTAGTTCAACATTTATAATCCCTTCTAGTAAAGGCCCAAGGCCTGAAATTTGTGGGGGAGGGGACAAGTTGATTACATCGACACCAGTGTTTCGCTGGTACTTAGTTTATCGACCCCGATAAACTAAGTAGTCATTACTTAAACAATTCCTCATCTCTCAAATATAGAACTGTAATATCAGATGATGTTGGCATAATTACTTTTTCTTTAATTTCAGATGCATTATCAATTTTTATCATTCAAAGATTAAGGGAAGACATCATAAAGAACAGATATAATATCTTTTATGTAAATTTATGGTTAAATTACTGAGAGATATTTTCTGAGTGAAATTAATAACAAAAGTTATTGTTATTCACTGCTTGGAATATGTACAATAGTATTTTAGATTTAATAAGATTTGAGGAAATTTAGAATAAGATAAGGGACATCAACAAATATTGATGAAGATAACAGTTGCAGTTATATAACAGCAGAAATATTTGTAGGAATATACTATATAATATAAAACAATGTAGAAGATAACATGCATATATTGAAGAGAGAGAAAAAATGATGGAAAATAAATTGCGTGGGAACGAGCTTAAATGCAGAACAGAGTTTCCAAGGAATAATTTCCCTGGAGAAAAGCTGAACGAATTTGGAAGAACATCTAAGTTTGGTGATATCAGTGAAAAATCATTTTCTCAAAAAGATAACCCAACTAAATACAAACATTTTCATACCGGTAAGAAGAAAACATATCAGTGTGATATCTGTGGTAAATCATTTTCTGGAAGTAGTGACTTAATTAGTCACAGATGTATTCATACAGGAGAGAAACCATATTGCTGTAATGAATGCGGGAAATCATTTTCTAGAAATAGTAACTTGGTTGTACACAAACGTGTTCATACAGGAGAGAAGCCATATCACTGTGATATCTGTGGTGAATCTTTCTCTAGAGGAAATCACTTAACTACTCACAAACGTGTTCATACAGGAGAAAAGCCATTTCATTGTGATATCTGTGGTAAATCATTTTCTCAGTCTGCTAACTTAACTACTCATAAATTTGTTCATACAGGGGAGAAACTATATCAGTGCGATATTTGTGATAAATCATTCTCTGTGATAAGTCACTTAACCACTCACAAGCATATTCATTCAGGAGAAAAACCATATCCCTGTAACATTTGTGGTAAATCATTCTCTCAAAATTATCGATTAACAATACACAGACGTGTTCATACAGGAGAAAAACCTTATCAATGTGATGTCTGCGGTAAATCATTCTCTCAAAGTGGTGAATTACCTACTCACAAACGTATTCATACAGGCGAGAAGCCATATCCCTGTGATATCTGTGGGAAATCGTTTTCTGGAAGTAGTAACTTGGTTGTACACAAACGTATACACATGGGGGAGAAGCCATATCATTGTGATATCTGTGGTGAATCTTTCTCTAGAAGAAATAACTTAACTACTCACAAACGTGTTCATACAGGAGAAAAGCCATTTCATTGTGATATCTGTGGTAAATCATTTTCTCAGTCTGCTAACTTAACTGCTCATAAATTTGTTCATACAGGGGAGAAACTATATCAGTGTGATATCTGTGATAAATCATTCTCTGTGACAAGTCACTTAACCACTCACAAGCAAATTCATTCAGGAGAAAAACCATATCCCTGTAACATTTGTGGTAAATCATTCTCTCAAAATTATCGATTAACAATACACAGACGTGTTCATACAGGAGAAAAGCCTTATCAATGTGATGTCTGCGGTAAATCATTCTCTCAAAGTGGTGAATTAACTAATCACAGACGTATTCATACAGGAGAGAAGCCATATCCCTGTGATATCTGTGGTAAAGCATTCTCTCAGAGTGGAGAATTAACTACACACAAGCGTATTCATAGTGGAGAAAAACCATACCACTGTAATATCTGTGGTAAAGCATTCTCTAGAAATAGTCACCTAAAGAAGCACAAACTTATTCATACAAGAGAGCAGACGTTTGTTTGATTTTCGTGATAATTCATACTGTCGGAAATGTCATTTAGCAACATATGAATGTATTCACACAGGAGAAAAGCCCTATTGCTGCCTGTGATATATTATTCTTGCTAACAAGTAGCTTGACTAGATTGAAGTATATTTAAACATGAGAGGTGCTGTATCACTGATATTGGTGGTAAATGATTCCTTGAAAGGAAGTCCCTTCATTCAACAGATTTATTCAGACAGAAGAATAACTATTAATATCAGAAGTCATTCTATAAAAAAATAATTTTTTTAAATCATAAAGATTTCTTTCAGAAGAAAGAAGATATAATATCATCACAATAAGCTTTAAACCCTTTATTTTATTTGGCCATATCAGCATGTGATAACTTACCACTATGATATTCTTGAAAATCATTCTTTGAAAAAAAAAAAAAATACCATCGAATTATTTGACATAGTGGGTATATAACTGGGAAATTTATACTCATAGATCAGGGATGACAACACTGCACAGTTATGTTAGAAATAAATACACAGATCATGAGAGACTCTTTTATCACACCTTAATATGTATGAACTATATACAGTATGAAATATTATGTTGTGGACTCATGAAGGAACTGATTCTTTTGGATAATGGTTATATAACATTATCTGGTTTCTTTTAAACTTTATTTTCCATTCAGTTATAATATTTGCAAAAAGAAAAAACTACAAAAGCTGTCTTCTGTAAATTGGTAGGAAAGAAATAAGTCTAAATACAATTGAGAATGAAGAAGTAAAGAAGCTATGTTTTGTGGAATATGAAAAGAAGAATTCTAGCATGGTAAATTGTTTGCTACTGTTGTTCTGAATAAATAAAAATTGCTGAAGTTTCAACACATGTTCTGTTTTATATTAGAAGTAGCTCAGAAAGAGACAAACATTTCTGGAAAAATGTAAATTTTTCCGCTTTGACAAAGGCAGAGAGCTGGCAGGATTGCTAGCACGCCAGGCAAAATGGCACTAAGCATTTTGTCCGTCTTCGTGTTCTGAGTTCAGATTCCACCCAAGTAGACTTTCCCTTTCACCCTTACAGAGTTGATGTGATCAATTTTTTCCCTCCCCCAAATTGTTGGCCTTGTGCCAAAATTTGAAATAAGTATTAACATTTTGGGGTAATTAATCCAGAGTTGTTAAGTAGAAAAAGAACCATCATCATCATTCGATGTTCATGTTCCATGCTATCATAGTTTGGATGATTCGACTGGATCCAACAAGTTCAAAGACTGCAGTGTCTGCTTTGACCTGGTTTCTCTGACTAATGTCCTTCCTCAGTCTACTGGTTGCTTTTTTCGTGGCACAAGCACTAAGTGAGGTCTATGTAACTTTCGAGACTAATATCCCTTTTGACTGGGTGGGGTTATAGTAAAGAAGGAGATAGTCTTATGCAATGAGATAATTAGCAAGAAATGGGTGGCATATCACAGGTTTTTTGCTGTCTTTCAACAGGAATTTTGTTGGAGACATTTAATGAACCAATAATATTGAACATAAAATCTTAGAACAAGGGAAAGAATTTAATTTGTAAAATATAAATTGCATTGATTTTGATTCAGTTATTTAAAATTGTTTACTGTAACATGAAAATTCAGATACTGTGAAAAGAGTGGTGTGTAGAGTTTACTTTGTATTTCAGTTGATGTTATATATTTAATAAAATCACTGGATATTATATTGCACCAGTTGTGGTGTATAAATGTTCATAGTAGTTGTATATACACAGTTAGTGTGTATACTTTGGTATATATGTTCATTTTGTATATATTGTATTGTACCAGTTGTGCTACATAAGTGATTAGTGGTGGATGTTTGTTTGGTTTTTACCATATTACCATTGAGATACACTGCCTTTGTTTTGGTCAATTTTGAAAATAATGAAGAATTTTGTGAAATAATTTAAGCTGGTGTTTGGAACACAAACATGAAAGTTCAATGGAAGCTATTTAAATATGGCTCAAGCACATTGGTATTAAAAGGGTTAAATCAATCCTGTGAGCTTTGGATGGAGCAGAAAATTCTGGACGTATTTCTTCACATTGCAAATATATATGAATGCTTCTTCATATGAAATCAAAGACATTAACATCATCATCATCATCATAATAATAACCATTTCTACTATAGGCACAAGGCCTGCAATTTGAGGGAGGGGGACAGTCGATTACATTGACCCAAGTACTCAACTGGTACTTAGATTATCGACCACAAAATGATGAAACATGAAGTTGACCTTGGCGAAATTTGAACTCGGAATATAGTGACAGGCACGCTAACAATTCTGCCAGCTCACTACCTTAATGATAATAATAATGATAGATGCCCTGATACAGTAACAGGCAGTTGCTCTCATGGTTTCTGATCTTAAATGATTGAAAGTTGTACATGTACATGTTTTGTCTTGATGTAAAAGATAGGTTACAGCAAATATGCTGCTCAGTATCACAGATTTGCTTGTTAGATGCTTGACCTTAACCAGTTAAGCATATCCTTTACTGGATGACAATCCATGCATCTCTGATCACGAGCAGGAGTAGTGGGGGAGCATTATAGTCATGTGTTGAGAGGTATTATTTGGGGTTTGAATACTTCACCTCTGGAAACATGTTTTGTTCATCATCCTTAAACAATCCTTAATTAGGGAGCTTTTGCGCAAGGTGGGCTATTCAACCTGAAGAAAATTCTAGCTGGGCCCCACCTGCAAGGTCATGCACTATTTGTCTTGATATGAGATCACCATGTCGTGCACATATCGTTGTGATGCATGTGCCTGGTATACCCCTGTCAGATGGGTTGTTATGATGGATATATTCGGTTTTGTATATTTCCACCCTAGTGTCACTTTCATGGCATGCATTGCTCTTTCACTCAATAATAATTTTGGCCCAAGGCCAGCAAATTCGAGGATGGGGTTAACTCCATTACATCAATTCCCAATACTCAACTGGTACTTTATTGACCCCAAAAAGATGAAATGCAAAATCGACCTTGGTGGAAGATAATGATGATGATAATAATAAGAGAAAAAAATTCAGACAAATACGTAACGAAAACACCAGGACTTACAAGTATACAGAACATATAGAAACTAACACTCCTAGGCACACCCTACGTAAAGCACTTTCAATACAGTGAAAACAAGAACACCACAACAAACGACAGCACATACCCAAGGCACACAGACCTACGCTCGGTAGTGCAGTGAAAGCACGTGATAAAAATAAGACTACTGAATAATAATAATAATAATAGAGATAATGATTTAAAATTTTGGCACAGGGCTGTAATTTCGGAGAAAGGAGTAAGTCGATTACTTATTTTATCGGCCTCGAAAGGATGAAAGCTAAAGTCGATCTCAGTTGAATAATAAATAATACATATGAAGGAAAGCGGGATGTACTGAGAATTGTCTCCCTTGATATATGTCCGTATTTGTTGGTGTTGGTTCTAGTGTTGTTTCGTTAAAATCTGTTCTGGTTTATGTGAATGTTTCATTCTGCTTTGATGGTAAAAAGTAATCTAGTTTTTTTATTTTTTATTTTTAATGTACCCACTTCAGAGTATTCGGCCCATGATCGTAAAGTCATGTGTATGATTCCTGGCGGCCCGCTGTGTTGTTGAACAAGGTACTCTACTTCACCTTGCTGCAATCCAATCAGCTGACAAAAATTAGTTATAGCTGTAATTCATTGTTATTTTCTGAAGTATAAGTTCAATAAAAGTTAGTCAAATAAAATAATGACTAAAGATACATGTGTCCGCAAATACTATCTGCTCCCTGCATTCCACCCAGTTTTTCTCTAGGTCATAACAGGAATTTAAGACTGGATGCCCTTGGGAACTACGATATGCTGATGATCTTGCATTTATAGCAGAATCTGTAACAGGGCTAGAAATGATTCCAGGTGTGGAAGCAAACCTGGAATTGAAGTGTCTTACAGTAAACTTAAAAAAGACCAAGGTCCTATTAATTTAAAAAATGGATAGGACCCTAACACCTTCAAATAAATGGCCCGGTTTGATATGTAGGAAAGGTGTAGGCAGGAATTCCATACAGTATCCAGTGACAGCTATGGATATACAAGAGGTGCAGTGGAATAATAGGAATGTTAACAGAGAAAGGAGCATTTGTGTATGGGAGATGCACAGGAGTGTTAAAGTCTACAGATACAAGGGAAGACTGTGTTAGTGCAGTCGTGCTGTAAATAGACAAGGACAGTTGCATAAAGAAGTACCAATCACTTAAAGCAGATAAAACTTGCAGAAGAGGGAGACCTAGGAAGACATGCTCTATGCTTACTAATGAATTGAAAAGGCATGCTCTGATTGTAGCCTTGAAGGCTAAGCATGGTGATTTAAACATTTTTCGTCTTCTGAAAGTTGCAAGATCTTCTGTCCACAAGATTCAATGTGAGTTAGAGAAAGATGGAAGCATATTACCTATAATAGAGCGCGATTTCTTTTGAAGTTAGCATGGCATGCTACGTATCACAGTGGCTGTGGTAAACATACCTTCTTCCCCCCCCCCTTACACACACATGCCAGTTATCTCTCTTTCTTTCTCTCTCTCCCTCTCTCTTACACACACAGCAACATTACACACACACACCCACATGCCATTCTCTCATACTAACAAAAGAACTTCACATACGCACCACACTTTCTGTCTCGCATACTCACTATAAAAAGATCGCCTCTTATTTCTTTCGAAGTTGGCACGTGTGTGTGTAATGTTGCTGTGTGTGAGAGAGAGAAAGAAAAAAAAAGAAAGAGAGATAACTGGCATGTGTGTGTGTAAGGGAGAGAGAGAGAGAAGGTATGTATTTTTTTTTTTTGCTTGTTTGCTGCTTACCACAGCCACTGTGGTAAGCAGCACCCAACACTTTTTACGGAAAATGCCGAAGTGGTGTAAATAAACACCCCTCATACCCGGACTAGTATCGAAAGATCGCCCGTACTACTGTATGTTTACACACACACACACACACACATGTATAGTAGGTAGATTTGACTTTTTTTTTCAATTCCAAAGCCTTAGTGACGTTTGTTTGTCAATAGCTGTCAAAAGCCACATCCGGTTGAGCATGCGCAGAAAATCATTTCATTCCAATACATACGTTTTGTCGTCTCCAATATTTCTATATTGACAGCAGTTATCTTTACGACGTCTATGCTGCAATTATTGGCGTCTGAATCATGCAGTTGTACCTCTTATCATGAGCTAGCTCATCAATCAGGCTCGTTGTGGATATATGCTTCGGAATTCGGAGCTTCTACCTGCTGGCTTAAAAGTTCAGCTTTTGAACTTTAGGCAGACAAGGACCGTTTCTTTAACTCTTTCCATAATTCTGCAAACTTCCATTTTAATTTGCTGGTTACTGACACTGACTTACGCATTTACTTCGAGTTTAGCCATTTCTCTTGACAGGCATGTTTGTCTGTGCGTGTATTTACATATAAATGTACCACTCCAGTACTACTCTTAAACTTCGTTTTTCTCTCTCTCGTAGACATTTATTGTGATCAGACATGATAATTGTGATTATCGTCGTTTAACGTCCGCTTTCCATGCTGGCATGGGTTGGACAGTTTTGACTGAGGGCTGGCGAGAGAGAAGGCTGCACCGGGCTCCAATCCAATCTGACGATGTTTCTACAGCTGGATGCCCTTCCTAACGCCAACCACTCCGAGAATGTGGTGGGTGCTTTTTACGTGCCACCAGCACAAGGGCCAGTCAGGCGGCATGCATTTATCAATGTACTTCTAAGTTCCAATCCCACGGGAATAAAATAATGTCCCATGCAAGTATTATTTATACGTGGTTTGTGCGAGGGAGGCTGCCTCGTAATGGCAGTGAGAGTGAGCGTTCAAGAGAATCATTAGTAAGTTTTTC
>NC_069001.1:37173181-37175268 GCF_001194135.2 Octopus bimaculoides
GTCTTCAGTTGATCAGCTCTAGGCAGAAGTGGAAAATGAAGAGAGTATACTTGTTTTTTCATACGATTTATTCCCTATTAATAGAATAGTTGCGTATCCTTCCATACTGCCTTCGTTAGGGTTCATCAGCACAACTTGACTCAACATTTTAGTCAACAGTTTGTCCATCTACAGACATTTAAGACTTACAATTCAAATTGAAGATGATCATTTTTATTTTTATTTCTATAGAATGAGAGTCATAAGTATTGTTTCCTACCCTTTACCTATGTACAAAAGAAACAGCTGCTGTTGTAGAAAAAGGCTTGTTTGCTATGCTGTGCTGTGAAAACATTTGTAGAATCAATTTTCCGTTTGCAAGATGTTACATGAAGACAACTAATAATAACATAAATGAAATTTATTAATACTCTCACATACACGATATGAAACTTTATTTAACTTGAATCTTTAGTTATTTCAAAAACATACAAACTTAAATCATAAAATATATAATCAGGCAACTAATCCCCACTCCTTAAAATTACTGGCCTTGTGCCAAAATTTGAAACCGATATTGATAATTACAAATACCACAATATAATTTAGTGTGGTATTCTTATCAGTTCTGTAAGTGTGGCACAGATGGTAATGTACTGAGCAGTAATTAATTTCATTGATTAATGAGGTACTTCAAATCCTACCAGTCAGCCTCAACATTACATTTCATTTCATTATTGATCTGCAGGAAATGTTTGCTATGGACTACTGTTGCTCCAACACATTTGTGTATGTGTAGGTACAAATGATATTATGCAACAGAAATTTATACAGGACCAAGAAAGAGGTCTCCAACTGACCTGGTTACACTAAAACCCAAGAAATGTAAAGGACAGAGAATAGAAATAGTGAATTGAGCAAAACAACAGAGGTATACACAGACAATGCCAAAACGAATTCAGAAGTGATGGCCTTTGTCTGTGTAGGGCAAATCCCATTCCTTACCTATGGGTATCACACCTACCTCCAAAAACAAATATGCTGATGAGAAACAAATATTCAGGGTATTTATCAGTCCAACCTGAACAAGTTGCAATGCTAAGTCTCAACCTAGTTTTGCGTTTGTGCTTTAGGTGTTGGGTGTGGGTCATATAAACATGCTGAATATAAGTTTAAACAGACACAAACACACAGAGTTATAAGAAATAGGCATCACTGTTATTATGTCTAGAATTTTCTCTATAGAATGGGTTAAGCAAAATACATTGATCATATTTCTTGTTCTTCAATCAGTCACATAGTCTATTTGAACAGGCAGCATAGATTCAATGTGGTGACCACAATTTGTCTTGGTCACTTAGATAACAAAATCAAATCTGGAATATTTCCTAAGATCTTTTGCAATAGTTCACTCTTGTGCCTTTGCACCAGATAAAAGGAAATGTCTAGAGGATTTTTATGTTCACAACACACACTATTAAAATAGCAATGACATAAATAGATATTATCTAAAAATTTTCAATTTATTGTATTAAAAGATTATTAGTTTCTTGAAAACAATACATGCTACAGGGAAAATGAAGACAGTTTTCAAATCATCATGAAAAATATATTTTGATCTACTGAAACGCAATTCTTTGACAGAAATTCCTTGATGAATAGAATGAACATTTTTTACGAAGTAAAAACCAAAAAGATTTCATTAATTAGCTTTCTTTTATTGTTTAAATCACAAAGCATTCCATTGTTAAATACGTAAAATTTAACACGGAATATAGAATAGATACAAATATGAATGAAGAGAAGATCGATTTTATACAAACACCAAAAATTATCTTTGATAGAAATTGTTTGTTGAAGACTCATTATTTTCATTAATTTGCTGGAGTATATACATGAATGAATGTATAAAAGAGAAAGTATATAAGATATCATACTTATAGCCCAATGTGGTACGATGAAATAATTTCTTTTATCATTTGCAATTTGTAAACTGTACAGTGATGTTATCCCTGAATTATGAGAATAAATTTCTCAGTTATTTACCCACAAAGTTCAATAAATTCATTATATTCTGCTTTCCCCCAGGAAATATGTTAGTTCCAATA
>NC_069001.1:37175711-37177085 GCF_001194135.2 Octopus bimaculoides
GTACTGTTAATTTACTAATCGAAGACATTGATTTACCACAGATGTCACAGTGATATGGCTGTCCTCCTGTATGAATATATTTGTGTATATTCAAGTGACCACTTCGGGAGAATGATTTACCACAGATATCACAGTGATATGGCTTCTCTCCCGTATGAGAACGTACATGATTAGTTAAGATGCAACTTTTAGAAAACGATTTTCCACAGATATCACACTCATATGGTTTCTTACCTGTATGAATGCATTTATGTCGAATTAAGGGACCTCTCTGACTAAATGATTTACCACACGTATCACACTCATATAGTTTCTCTCTTGTATGAATACGTTTGTGCCTAGTTAACACACTATTTCTAGAAAAGGATTTACCACAAACATCACAATGATATGGCTTCTCCCCAGTATGTATCCGTTTGTGTATAGTCAGTGCATTTTTGTTAGAGAGTGCTTTGCCACAGATATCACAATGATGTAGCTTGTCTCCTGTATGGGTACTACTCTGAGCAGTTATGGGACTTGTTTCAGACAGTGATATACCAATGATATCACTGTGTGTAGAATTTCCTCCTTTGTCTTGCAGCATATCATTAGGAAAATCAATGTCTTCAGACTCTGTTTTTATAGGAATTGGTGTCTCACATAATTCCCTTTTAATCACAATTGGTGTCTCACGTAATTCACATTCCATAATTATTCTTACCACTTTTAATTCCTATTTTCTTCTTGTATATTTCCATCAACTGTGATCTTTGTTGATATCTGAATAAAATGAAACTCCTCTGTAAATTTTTCCAGGTTTATGTAGAATTCCAATCATTCTTGAACATTACAGACAGAGATATAGTAAAATTGTTATTATGATAATTTCAGTTCAAAGAAAATTTTTCACAGAAATTCCACCATGGATTATATGCATAGGGTTGTATCTGTTTAGTATAACATCTTCCTTCATTTTTGCAAAGATGATAAATACTGACGATGAAACTTGAATAAAATATTTTTTCATGCCAATGTCATCTGATATTTCTGAAATAATAGAGAAACAATAAGACATATAGATGGTACTTAAAACAGAGATTCAACAGCAAAAAATAGTGCTGAATGGCAAATATAAATATTCAGCTCAACAGCTTCACTTTTTAATCTGCTACCTTTAATCATAGTGACTACACAAAACCTACATGATCTGCACATATAACACAGACTACAGCTACATCTTTTCATTGTCTAACATTATCTACGTCAAACTACAGAATAGTTGGAGATAACATTCAGCTCTCTGACCAGTAAAGTCATTTGTCATTCATAGTTTAGCCCCACTATTTCTGGTTTCCCTGGAAGTGTTTACTTTGTTGGAGTTTGCTATATAAT
>NC_069001.1:37177409-37182754 GCF_001194135.2 Octopus bimaculoides
ATGGTTAATGCAGGTGCTTGGTAGACTAGAACAGGTGAATATCTCAGTCTCTGTGATTTTGTTTTGCCACTTTATGGAAGGAAGTTTTCTGAGGAAGCCGTTGCGAAGGTGGTTCAATTTTCTCACATAATGTTGCTAATCTGTCAACGTTTCACAGCCAGAGTATAGATGTGAGAACTATGATCCATTACACCTTGATTTTTTGTTGCCGGGGTGATGCTCTCCCGTTCCACAAGTTCCTATTTAGTCTCGCTTTAGAGTCTGACATTTGTCTTGTAATCAATGACATCGCTGGACAGTTTGCTCACAATGCATGTGAACGTACCCACTGTATTCAGTCGTTGCCCATTGATAGTAATGGAAGGTTTAGTGTAAAACTAACAAAAAAGAAAATCTAGTGCCACGTCATTTTGAGTGAGCACACAAAATCAAAGGCAGCTGATTTCAGTTGACTATAAATTTATCACTCTTATCGTACGTAACTTCATTGTCACAAAATGAAATTACATTGCAAGCCAATATATCGTCAACAAATTCGATAATCGTCGTGGTTTTCATTCGCAGATTAGTGACATTGCTCATCAAAATTGATAACATCCTTCGCTGATCCAAAATATGCATTTGAATTAATAATTGTCATATTTCACGAAGTTTGTGACCCACTGTCCACTGACTGATACTCTCAGTGTTTCACAACCTATTTTCCCCCGTCCCCCACTATAACTTTCCAGAAAAATGTATGCCCTCACTGGTGGCATACGCAAAAAAATTGATAATTTATCAACGTCTAATAATTATATACTTTCCTGAAAGAATTATCCACACTAGATCATGAGGAAAGCGCTGTACTGTAGCAGACGGAGTTCAGACGATAATACTTGGCTGGAGGGAATGATTTGGCTAGGCTGAGTATATGTGTTATATGATTGCTGTGATAAACAAAAGATTTTCACAATTTCATGTCCCCCCCCCAAAAAAGGGAAAAAACTTGATCCCCAAGTCCTACCGGTGGGACATATATCCAATATTGGGAACCACTGCCCTAACTTGTTTGTAGAGGCACAAAGGTTGACAACTCCTGACATAGAAACTCATACGCGGCGGGGAAATAATTCAAAATATTCAGTTAATATATTATTTTTAAAACTTAAATTGGAAGATAATCAACAGTATCAACAACACTAAACATAAATGTTGGCAGTATTAAAAATATCCCCTAATTATAAACAAGGTGGGCACTGCATAGTGTCGAAACAAGAAAAACGTGCACGTGATGTGTTCAAGACAAAGATCACAAAATATTGATAGAAGAAAAGACGGCAACATGAAGAAAACATGAATAAAAAAAATACCTCGGATAAATCACTAGCCAGTGGGGTGGCATTATTCCAAATCTAAAACAATGGGAAGCGCATTGCGATCAGAGATGTAAAGTGCTATCTGATTGTCTAATCGATATTGTGATGAATAACAACCATCGTTAATCAGTTTTGTTATGTGTGTTGATCGACGGCGAAGTCTTTACTGCTACATGTATACATACACATAAATATGAATGTAGATAAATATAATAATTTTTTTTTTCAAGCTAAATAAATTTTCCTTTCGCAGCTGGCAACATTCAAAAGCGTCAGCAAGATATACTTCTCAATGGCAGTGTAAAATCCATATCCGGTTGAGCATGCGTAGTAAATCGTGTCATAGAACTCCTACGTCGTGTCGTCTCAAATATTGATTTTAAATTTAGGCACGAAGCCAGCGATTTTGTGGGAAGGGTAAATCGATTACATCGACTCCGAAAGGATGAAAGGCAAAGTCGATCTCGACGGAACTTGAACTCAGAGCTAACGATTTTGCCGGCTCGCCAACGGTAGTTAGGGTTGGATGAGTGGGTTAGAATGAGTAATATTTACTGTATTCTTGACTTTGAGAAAAAAGAAATTTTTACAAATGTTTATTACCTAACAAAAACTATATCAGCTAAGCAAATGACCTCTAAACGTGTTAAAAACACTATGGCATATTCAGAACACGATTTCTAAAAGTTATCTCCCTTCTCTTTCATATATATAAAGGACAAATTTAGGCGGGGCAAAATTAGTAAGACAAGATAGCGTAAATTTACATCTTCAGTTGTCCAGAATTACATTTAAAAAAGACTCTTATATATCAATGTCCATCCTTAGATATCAGGAAGATCAGAAATGCACCAAAACGTTTAAATAGGTGAGTCAAATGAAAGAGGGACATGTATAAATGGCACATGATATGAAATTAATGAGACTCGACATGATATATTCTCTATAGCGTCTTTACGACCTGCAGTAGTGGTTCTCTTCATGATATAGTTATTGGAATTAGTGATTTTGAAATTATCAAATTACACAGCGTGGAATACATCAGAGAAAAGAGGGATTTAGTCTTTCTCATTCGCAAAATAAACCCCCTTAATTTTGCTTAGATTGCTTTCAATTTTGATGTATCGATGCAACTGAATTTTGATTACGACCAACCAATTACTTTATCTCGTAAATTAAAAAAATCGGATGCTATTTGGAATTGAAGTTGGGAAATTTGGGTTACCATTGACAACTGCACGCTATGTTGTGGTTCAAAGTTGTCTGTTCTGCTGTTGTCCATGTTGATTTTTCACACTTAGTATTTTAACAGATTTTTTCATTTCATATATTTTGGGGACTCATTGACTCAGATAGCTGGATTTATGATTTCACTATCCATAAAAATTTTAATTAGAAGTATTCTTAAACCATTAGCTTCACATTTCAACAGCTTAACTGATATTTAGCACACGTAGCAGGAACTGAGAGGGATATCATGGAACAGAGAAAAGTGTGGATGATACAGATAATTCGACGTTATTTTTGAATTCTGCATGCAAAAACATATAAGATGCTGGTATTCTTTTCATTGGGACGAATTCGTAGTTGACTAGTGTTATTCTCATCGTAGTTTACAAATCCAAACACGAAAACATTACTCAACTTTGGAGTTTTGAAGACAGACACCCCATTTTCACACATACACCTATTAATGATATACATAAATACATGGCAGGTATACATAACACTGAAGTATGCATAAAGTAAACACATGCAAATAAAGATATTAATAGAACAAATTTTCAAAAAATGATAAAACCATACAATCAATGAAGAGACAAAAGAAACAGTAAAATGATACATGTTGATTTTATTACGTATTTCTGTTTATTTAGAAACCTACAATGAACAGGTTAGACACTAAACTATAAATTTCACAGTGTACAACCTTAAAGTTGACACTGTTCTACTAAATGCAGAAAATTTCTCTCTCTCTATTGGCTAAAGATACCCTTTTTTGATTTTTAAACCTCTGTAACTTTTTCCCCCAATTTTTTTCTCCACAACATCAAACCTTCAAAGCAATGAGACTGGAAGGCTACATTATTATAGCCAATTTTCAGATTTTTTATTTACTTTTAAAAAATGCATATTTTGCAAATGGAAAAACTAGATTCAGAAACAATATTGATTGTAAAACACTAAAAATTATCCACATATTTTATTAGCAACCTCAATTACAATCGTGTCAAAGTTGTGTCTCGAAATAAAAGTACCTGTCACATGACTATATTTGGCTCTCAGCTTCAACAATAACAATTATGTTGTCCAATTTCAACGCCCAAATATGGTGGAATAGCACATAAAGAGGATACATTACTTGCAATGTAATGGTTTCAAAGAAGTAGGGGGAAATAAGGAAAATTAGAAATGACTCATTGTGCCTCACCCCTGCACTTGTGCTGACTTTGTTGGCATTATTTACGTCTAAATTACGGCGGTGAGCAGGCAGATTCATTAGCATGCCGGGCGAAATGCTGTTGTTATGTTCTGAGCTCAAATTCTGCCAAGGTCGACTTTGCCTTTCATCCTTTCCGGGTCGATAAATTAAGTACCAGTGAAACACTAGGGATGATGTAATCGACTAGTCTCCATCTGACAAATTTCAGGCCTTGCACCTATAGTAGAAAGGATTATTTGCATCTGAGTTGTCCATCTCCTCATTACAGGTTCGCTCATCAATCACAGCTTATCCAGGTTCGTCCTGGATATCTGCTTTAGAATTTGGAGCTTCTTCCAGCTGGTTTAAAAGTTCACCTTTTGAATCTAAGACAGAGAAGTCCATTCCTTTAACTCTTTCCATAGTTGAGCAACCTTTATGTTACTATATTGGTTCCTTGCAATATCTTTTGTGGAGAGTGGATTCTTTACCAATATATAGAAACAAATTTATAGTATTAAAGTATAAAAAAACAGGAAAAAGAGATGAGAAAGAAGGGAGAACGATGGGGAAAAGCAAAGGAGAGACTATTTTCTGTTGTCAGTTTTCTGTGTTCTTTGCAATTTTATTGCAATTGTTTCCAAATTTGGTGCACTAACATTAGTTTGTACACTAATTTTGAAAAGGAAAATTATTTTTACTTAAGTTAAGAAATAAAAAGTTAACAGCTTTTAAATTTTGAGTAATTGTAACCAATCAAAAGTCAAACACATTGGTGTCTGTTTCCATAGAAACAAGCGGAGTGTAGTCTGCTTAAAACTATCATCACTTGTATTTTCTTTACCTATCTATTTTCTGAATAACTGTATGTCATTTTCAACTGTGTTATTTACAGAAATGGATATTTTTGGCTGCGATCCTGCCACTACATCATTCTAAACAGTGTTTTTCTGAACTCCAATCCTAAACCCTAACATACAGTTGGTTTGTTTTGTAATATTTCGTCTGTTTCACATGACTTTATTAATTATGAGAAATATATTTTCATCCACCCAAACGCAATTCCTTGATGAACATTTTTTACGAAGTAAAAACCAAAAAGATTTCATTAATTAGCTTTTTTTTATTGTTTAAATCACAAAGCATTCGATTGCTAAATACATAAAATTTAACACGGAATATAGAATAGATACAAATATGAATGAAGAGAAGATCGATTTTATACGAACACCAAAAATTATCTTTGATAGAAATTGTTTGTTGAAGACTCATTATTTTCATTAATTTGCTGGAGTATATACATGAAAGTATATAAGATATCATACTTATAGCCCAATGTGGCACGATGAAATAATTTCTTTTATCATTTGCAATTTGTAAACTGTACAGTGATGTTATCCCTGAATTATGAGAATAAATTTCTCAGTTATTTACCCACAAAGTTCAATAAATTCATTATATTCTGCTTTCCCTCAGGAAATACATTAGCTACAATATATATATTTTCTGAAACAATACTTTTCTTAAAACTATCAAAGTGCTAAGTTATGTGAACGTAGATATTA
>NC_069001.1:37183871-37186107 GCF_001194135.2 Octopus bimaculoides
GTATGGCTTTTCTCCTGTATGAATACGCTTGTGAGTAATTAACTTACTTCTAACAGCAAATGATTTACCACAGATGTTACAGGGATATGGCTTTACTCCTGTATGAATATATTTGTGAGCAGTTAAGTGACTACTAATAGAGAATGATTTACCACAGGTATCACACTGAAATGGCTTCTCCCCAGTATGAAAACGTTTGTGTACTGTTAATTTACTAATCGAAGACATTGATTTACCACAGATGTCACAGTGATATGGCTGTCCTCCTGTATGAATATATTTGTGTATATTCAAGTGACCACTTCGAGAGAATGATTTACCACAGATATCACAGTGATATGGCTTCTCTCCCGTATGAGAGCGTATATGAGTAGTTAAGATACTACTTTTAGAAAATGATTTTCCACAGATATCACAATCATATGACCTCTTACTTGTATGAATGCATTTATGTCGAATTAAGGGACCTCTCTGACTAAATGATTTACCACACGTATCGCAGTGATATGGTTTCTCTCCTGTATGAATACGTTTGTGCCTAGTTAACTCACTATTTCTAGAAAAGGATTTACCACAAACATCACAAGGAAACGACTTCTCTACTTTATGGATATGTCTGTGTCTAGAAAGCTCGCTACTTGTAGAGAATGACTTATCACAAATATCACAGTGATAAGTCTTCTCATCTGTATGAATGATTTTGTGTTTATTCAAGTGTCTTTTTGCAGAGAATGATTTATCACAGATATCACAGTGATATGGCTTCTCACCTGTATGAATGCGACCATGGATAGTTAGGGAATTCCTATTAGAGAATGATTTGCTACAGATATCACACTGATATGGTTTCTCACCTGTATGAATACGTACATGAATAGTTAAGTTACTACTTCGAGAAAATGATTTACCACAGATGTCACAATGATGAGATTTTTCACCTGTAGGAATGCATTTATGTCTAATTAAGTTACCTTTCTGAGTGAATGATTTATCACAGAGATCACAGTGATATGGTTTCTCTCCTGTATGAATATGTTTATGTTCAGCTAACTCAGTACTTCCAGAGAATGATTTACCACAGATATCACATAGATGTTGTTTTTCTTTTGTATGAATATGTTTGTGTCTAGTTAAATCACTACTTCCAGAGAATGATTTACCACAGATATCACAATGATATGGCTTCTCACCTGTATGAATGCGTTTGTGCATATTTAAGTCACTACTTGTAGAAGAGGATTTACCACAGATGTCACAATGAAATGGTTTTTCTCCAGTATGAATCCGTTTGTGTTTAGATAAATCATCTTTCCGAGAGAATGATTTACCACAGTAATCACAGCAATAAGGTTTTATTCCTGTATGTATGCTTTTGTGAAAAGTCAAGTGAATTCTTTGAGAGAAGGATTTCCCACAGACTTCACAGTGATATGGCTTCTCTCCTGTGTGAATGATTTTATGTCTAGTTAAGTCACCTCTTGCAGAGAATGATTTGCCACAGACATCACAGTGATATGGCTTCTCACCAGTATGTATCCGTTTGTGTATAGTCAGTGCATTTTTGTTAGAGATTGCTTTGCCACAGATATCACAATGATGTGGCTTGTCTCCTGTATGGGTACTACTCTGATCAGTTATGGGACTTGTTTCAGACAGTGATATACCAATGATATCACTGTGTGTAGAATTTCCTCCTTTGTCTGTTAGCATATCATTAGGAAAATCAATGTCTTCAGACTCTGTTTTTATAGGAATTGGTGTCTCACATAATTCACTTTTAATCACAACTGGTCTCTCACGTAATTCACATTCCATAATTATTCTTCTCACTTTTAACTCTTATTTTCTACTTCTATATTTCCATCAAATGTGATATTGTTGTATCTAATCAATCTTCTTTCACTCTTTAAAAGATGATAAATACTGACGATGAATCTTGAATAAAATATTCTTTCATGCCAATGTCATCTGATATTTCTGAAATAATAGAGAAACAATAAGACATATAGATGGTACTTAAAACAGAGATTCAACAGCAAAAAATAGTGCTGAATGGCAAATATAAATATTCAGCTCAACAGCTTCACTTTTTAATCTGCTACCTTTAATCATAGTGACTACACAAAACCTACATGATCTGCACATATAACACAGACTACAGCTACATCTTTTCATTGTCTAACATTATCTACGTCAAACTACAGAATAGTTGGAGATAACATTCAGCTCTCTGACC
>NC_069001.1:37186822-37189450 GCF_001194135.2 Octopus bimaculoides
TATAGATGTGAGAACTATGATCCATTACACCTTGATTTTTTGTTGCCGGGGTGATGCTCTCCCGTTCCACAAGTTCCTATTTAGTCTCGCTTTAGAGTCTGACATTTGTCTTGTAATCAATGACATCGCTGGACAGTTTGCTCACAATGTATGTGAACGTACCCACTGTATTCAGTCGTTGCCCATTGATAGTAATGGAAGGTTTAGTGTAGAGCTTTCGAGTTAACTGATGCGATTGGCAAGCTGCTCTTGTCACGAGCATACAGACTTGAGAAGCCAAAAAGACTGCTGCAGCTGAGCAACATATGCATGCCAAGAAAATGAGTCCCATCAGATCCCCAACTACCTCCATAATTCTCTGTCCACACTGCCAGACAACTTTCTGGATGCGTCTTGTCCTGATCAGTTACCAAAGCGCCCACAAAACCCAACTCCAATCCCACTATGGGTAGATGGTACTCGTCGATCAGAGGGGCGACTAAAATGAAAATTTAATCCCAGGTCATTTCTGAGTGAGCACACAATATCAAAGGCACTTGATTTAAGTAGACTTAAATACATCGTAACTTCGTCACAAAACGTAATTAGATTGAGAGCCAATAAATATATAGTCATGAAATTTATAATCGTCGTGTTTTTCATTAACACATTAAAATAAATAACATCCTTCGCTAATCCAAAATATACATCTGAATAGGTGATTGTCATATTTCAGGAAGCCTGTAGCCGACTGTCCACTTACTAATATTCTAACTAGTCTGTAGATGCACAAAGGTTGAAAACCGGCATTGGAGTAAATAATACAAAATATTCAATATATTATTTTTAAAACTTAAATAGGAATAATTTACAGTAACAACAATACCAAACAAATATTAATTGTATTAAAAATATCACCCAATTATAAACAAAGTGGACCCTGCATAGGAACAACACAACAAAAATATGCAAGTGATATGTTAAATACAAAGATCACCAACAATTATATTGATAGAAGAAAAGATGAAGAAAAAAATACCTCATAAAAATGACATGTATTAAGAAGTCAGTTTTGTTATGTGGGTTGATCGTTGGAAAAGTTTTTACTGCTACATGTATACACACACACACATATATATGTATGTATATATAGTAGGTAAATATAACTAATTTTTTTTCAAGCTAAATAAATGTTTGTTTAGTAAGATTTAAAAACCTTAGTTTGTTTGTCAATGGCAGTATAAAGCTGATATCCGGTTGAGCATGCGCAGGAAATTATGTCATCTGAAAAATGCATGCATGCATACGTAAGTTGTGGTGGGGGCGTGAGGACAGGACTTCTGAGAGAGGAGGGGCACAGTATCTTGAAATAAGGAACATGGTCCGAATCCTTGCAACAGAATGATCTCCAAAGAAGGAACCGAAAAAGCCTTAAACTTAATGTCCAGTTAAGTTACTCACCCAAACACATGATGTTGCAATGTGAATACAGAACTCGAAAGAATCCGACGTTCTAAAATACGATGTTATCCCAACCCCCACCTTTTTTTTTTCCTCCCAAAATCCCCTTGGATTTCTGATTTCAAAAACGAAAGTCATTTTGCATCCCCACAAAAGACAATCTTTTACCGGTGGAACTGCCTCTTCGAAATTCTTTATCTGTTTTCCTTGAAAACTTCGGAAAGTTTCGGTTTCGCACATCAGATACGCTCTTGTGTTTTATCTTATAGTTTTTCATGTCGCTTACAAAAATTATAACTGTTGGTACTATTCAAGAAGAGTGGTCTCGGTGCGCGCACTCGCGAACTCGCGCATCCTAAGACTGCCTAGCGCGTCATGCGCAAAACATGAATGAGGGTTTTTTTTCTAAACAAAGTAGATAATTTTTTTTAAACAAAGTAAATAAATTATACACTACCTGTTTTTTGGTAAAGAGTCCATTAAAAAGTCGGTCTTTCAAAATCTACTGTTGTACAATGGTATCAGTACAAGTAATTATCTTTTGCGTAACCCCTACCAAATTGATGGACTTGGGCACATCGTAGAAATAGATGAATCTATGATGTGCAAGCGCAAATACAACGGAGGATGGGATAGAGAGGATAAAAATAGGTTTTTAGTCTTTGTACCTGACCGTTCTTCTGAAACTCTTCTTCCACTTATTAAAAAATTTATGAAACCAGGGATGACTATATATTCTGATTGTTGGAGTGCGTACAATGGGATTACTGAAATAGATGCGACACCAAAATACACTCTGGAAGAACGTAAAACGACGTTTTAAGAGTAAGATGGGGAAGATTCAACAAAAAAAAAATTGATGGAGTAGTCACGACTCGCTAGCGCGGATGCGCGAGTGCGCGCACCGGGACCACTCTTCTTGAATAGTACCATAACTTTTTTATTAACAAATTGAATTAAAGATATGGCAAGCCTTGAAAGACTGGAATCAATTTTAAGCTATTGTATGATAATGGTTTCAAATTTTGGCACTCGACCAGCAATTTTAGGGGAGTAAATTGATTACACCAAGTGCTCAACTGGTACTTGTTTTGTCGTCCCAATTGGCAAAGTTAACTAAGACTGCATTAGGATACAGAGCGTAAAGCAGGAAGAAATGCCACTAAGTTTTTTTTTGTCCGGCGTGCT
>NC_069001.1:37189913-37191424 GCF_001194135.2 Octopus bimaculoides
TAAAATTTTGGGTAATTTTTCAGATTAAAACCCGCACGATCTTCAACGGGGTGTTAGGGTTAGGGTCAGGGTTAGGGTTTTAGGGTTAGGTTTAGTGTTTAGGGTTACAGTTACAGTTAGGGACGGAATTCTAACTAAAGCCCTAACCCTAGTGAAGATCGTGCGGGTGTTAATCTGAAAAATTACCAAATTTTGTGACAGGGCACGCATACATACAGATGCATATAACAGAGAGACAGACAGAGAAAGAAAGAGAGAGAGAAGGAGAACGTGTTTAGTGCAAGGAAAATCTTATAGTTGAAAGGAGAAGACAAAAGTGCGAGAGCAGGGGAAAGTGGTGTTGCTGAAAGAGTAGGCAAAGGAAAAGAAAGAAAACGTGTTTATTGCAGTGGTGGTGAGGTTAAAAAAAAAGAAGAGAGAGAGGGTGCATATATGTTTTACTTCAGGGAGCGCTGATTAATGGTAGTGGCGGCGGCTGTAGGTATATTGGTTGAAGAGGGTGGTGATGGTGTCAGTTGGGATTTGGATTAAAGAAGGTGGGAGTGGTGGTGGTTGCACAACGTTATTCGTAGTTTTTATTTGTTTTGTTATTTTACTTAGGCCATCACTTGACGCATGCGCATTGGTGAATTAATTGTCGTCTGCTCAGTGAAAGCTTTTCGTTGTGAAGAAAGCCTGAATAGACGATGTTAGCAAACAAGAGGATTCCGGGTAAGTTCTTGTCATAATTTTTATTGGCTTAGTGCATAATTATTGCAGCTTTTTTTCTTTCAATAAATTTTATTTAATAAAACAATATTTAACAAAAACATCTTTAATTATGCACCAACCCGATGTTTTCTAATGACCGTATTAAGATTTGTTAAAAACTTTACCAACGTATTTCAGCAATTATTATAAAATAACTCCATTGTCCCACCTTTTCACGGTTAAAATTAAACCATCTCATTTTCTCCTCTGTCTACCATAGTAATAGTTTGTTCTGAGTAAAACAGTTTATTTCGGTTTCTTTCTGTGTTGTGTGAGTGATGTAAAACATAAGATTAAATTTGTTGCAAATTATTATACAGGCTACTTAGATCAAGTAAGTGCAAAGGCATTCTTGCTTTTTTTTCTTCTTGATTTTTATATTGTATCGAAAAATGGTTTTATAGAGTGAGAAAAGTATGAAAAATCGTAGAAAATAATGAAAAAAAGAATAAACTAAAACAATGAATAAATTTTAATTGTGAAAAAGTACGATGAAGAAAGATTGGAAGGTTTAGAACATTCTCTTTAAATAACACGAATTGCAATTGTTGCAAAATCTAGAATACAATAAAAGATACATCGACAGAAAGAAAAGTAGACAAGATGTTGGATGGGTGGGTGGGGCCTACCACCTTGAGAAGGAAAAATTGTTTTACAGTTAGGCCTTTTACCGTCCCCTCGGTCTAGGTTCGAGCTGGGAAGGGAGGCCTGTGACTCCTAGGTCATGCTTTATGATCTCGTTAAGGGCAGCATGGCGTAGA
>NC_069001.1:37191933-37197334 GCF_001194135.2 Octopus bimaculoides
TGCTATTAATACTGATTAATGGCGGCGGTGGCTGTAGGTATATTGGCTGAAGAGGGTGGTGATGGTGTCAGTTGGGATTTGGATTAAAGAAGGTGGGAGTGGTGGTGGTTGCACAACGTTATTCGTAGTTTTTTTATTTTTTGTTATTTTACTTTGGCCATCAGTTGACGCATGCGCCTTGGTGAATGAATTGTCGTCTGCTCAGTGAAAGCTTAGAGTTGAGAAGAAAGCCTGAATAGACGATGTTAGCAAACAAGAGAAGGATTCAAGGTAAGTTTTTATTGGGTTGGTGCATAATTATTGCAACTTTTTTTCAATAAATTTTATTCAACGAAAACAATAACTATGTTTAACAAAAACATCGTTAATTATGCACCAACCCAATGTTTTCTAATGACCGTATTAAGATTTGTTAAAACTTCACCAACGTATTTCAGCAATTATTATAAAATAACTCCATTGTCCCACCTTTTCACGGTTAAAATTAAACACTCTCCACAAATGGATCGGTGAAAAAGAATATTAGAATTTTGAAAGATATAGTGATAAAACATTAATTTCAGTCCTTTCAAATGTTGAAAAGAATATATTTTTTTTAATAGAAGTATAATGGGACGAAAAAAGATCTCATTTTCTCCTCTGTCTACCATAGTAACAGTTTGTTCTGAGTAAAACAGTTTATTTCGGTGTCTTTTTGTGTTGTGTGAGTGATGTAAAACATAAGATTAAATTTGTTGGAACATAAGATTAAATTTGTTGGAAATTATTATCCAGGTTACTTAAATCAGGTAAGTGCTAATGCATTCTTGTTTTTTTTTTCTTCTTGATTTTAATATTGTATCGAAAAATGGTTTTATAGAGTGGCAAAAGTATGAAAAATCGTAGAAAATAATGAAAAAAAGAATAAACTAAAACAATGAATAAATTTTAATTGTGAAAAAGTACGATGAAGAAAGATTGGAAGGTTTAGAACATTCTCTTTAAATAACACGAATTGCAATTGTTGCAAGATCTAGAATACAATAAAATAACTACAAATAAAGAAGAAAAAAAATTATACAAATCTGCCTCCAACTTTGTTTCCTCATAACTTTCAGAAAACTTAACTTTTTTGCTGAAATTTTCTGCAAATGCCTCTCAGGTATAGATTACGATTATAACGGAATTCACTGTGATAAAAAGAAATTGTTGGGTGTACACACATACATAGACACATTACATAATTTTTATCAACATTTCATGTTTCATTCTTTGTGTACGCGCCTCCCAATTAATTTTTTATTAACATTAAATTCCGACATGATCGTAATCAACACCACCTGTAAGGTATTTCTAGTAAGTTTCATTTCAAGCATATCAATTTTTCCTTGAAGTTATGAGGAAACAAAGTCTAGTGAGACAAGGTACATTTGTGTGTGGTATACCGAGAAAATATCATTTTAATGGTTGATTGCCGTTCCAGCGGCACAAGAATGGTGAAGGTGAGGAGACAATCGTTTTAAAACAAGGATTTAAATTTTTTTCAAGGGCTTCACCCTGTTGTTTTGAAATGTGCGGTGAAGAAAAATTGACAGCTACTCCGTAAAGTTTATATTTTAAAATATAGACCTTTTGATTCTGAAACACCCTACCTCCCTCGCCTTTTCGCTTACGTCACTTGCGCATGCGTAGATACATGCTAAGCAATTAGCAGACGATCCTTTATTAAAATCTTTTATTCTTTAAGAATTATCTCGAAATTTAAGTCTCATTTCCAATATCACAACCTTTTAAAAATTTTTGATTATTATTATTATTTTTTTAATTACAGATATAAAGGTAATCTTTGCTTTTATCAGCACATATTGTAAAGCTGAGTTTGTGAGTGTGTGTGTTGCATCTATAGAAATCCACACCCTACAAGATAGCAATCTGGGAGTCCAATGGATTCCTCATGGTCGAAAATGCCCGGAATCGGCCATTTATTATTATTATTTTTTGCTCCCTAAGACGTGAATTTTTGTATTAAAAATTATTTAAAATCATAACTTCTAACAATTAACAAGTTGGAGAAATACACCAGCACTTGCAAACATGAGTTAAGTCTCCTTCTATCAACGAGAGAGAGAGAGAGATAGAGAACCGATTTTTAAAATTTCGTCTAGATAATTTTATGTTCACAAGACATACTAATGAAATGGTAATAGTCCAACCAAGTGTAATTTTTTTTTACAAAATACAAAATATTTCAGTTATAATCATTAAAAAAATGAAGACATCAAAAATACTTTGATTCGTCCAAAAATTATCTGATAGAAATTCTGTGTTGAAGGCCCATTACTTTTATTGTTTATTAACTTAATTTTAATTTTTTTTTAGTACTGTATGACAAATATTTTTACAAAAGAAAAAAACAATGATTTAATTAAGTAGCTGTACTTTATTATCTGAAAGAGGAATCATTCTGTTGTTGAGATACATTGCATAGCATTTAACCCAGTATATACATTAGATACAAGAATAACGTAGAGAAGGGAGATTATAAGACATATGTTTATCATGGTATGGAGGAACTTCAAAATTACTTTGAATTATGTACATCTGATTTCTTGTGGGAGCTCAAAACATCTCATGGAGTGAGCACAAGAGCAAAGAGGGGATTTATGAACTGATTCTAGCCACCTCTGCTGTTGTTCAACAGAGTAGTTTTTGCTATCAAGCTGCATAATAAACCATATCAGATGTTATATTTTGCAAATTTTTGCATCCTACAAGAAGACAATGAACTATAGATACATCATCATGTGCAGTGGCACATGGCATGAAACTGAGAAATCACCAAAGGTAAGAAGGGACAGATATATTTGGTGTGGTATGATGGTACCTGATGTGTAATGAAATATTCAATTATTTCTCACTTATCAATTCGTGCAGGCAGAGCTGTATGGCAACCACATACATTCAGGTTCAGTCCCACTGCATGGCACCTCAGGCAATTATCTACAATCTCCCCAGGCCAACCAAAGCCTTATGAGTAAATATGGTAGAGGAAAATTCTGTGGAAGTCTATCGTATACTTGTGTGTATGTGTGTGAGACTATGTACTACAGTCGCCATGCCTTGACATCATGTGATAATTTTAAATGAGTGACACTGTTGTGCAAGCAGTGTCCTTTGTTTCCAAAATGCAAAAACATTTCTGGCCATGGGAAAATATTACCCTACTTGAAAATAGGAGAATGTTGGTGACGGGAAGGGTATCCAGCTATAGAAAATCTGCCTCAACAAATTTTATCCAAATTATGTGCGCATGTAAAAGTGAATGTTATAACAACAATGATAACTGTACAGTGAAGTAATCCTTGATATCTGATGAATACATTAATCAGTCATTTAACCATAATGTCACATAACCAACAGTATCTTTTCTCCTTTCTGGAAATACATTACATTGAATATATACAAATAAATACTTTTATTAACAATATCACACTGGTAACTTATGGCACCAATATTGTTATTATCGGAGTTATACAAAATGTAGCATTGCCATATTTTAACACAGTTGTGTCGTTATTACTGCATTCATAAATTTATGTTTAGATATCTTTTCATAGGAAATGTTCATACATTTTCATGCAAAATTATACTTCAGCATGAATACATACATGTGTAGCTAAGAGATGTTTCCGAGAAAATGATTTACCACAGATATAACATTCATATGGCTTTTCGTCAGCATGAATATACTTGTGACAAGTCAAGTCACTAGATCGAGAGAATGATTTACCACAGATATCACAGTGATATGGCTTCTCTCCTGTATGAATTCGTATGTGAGTAGTTAAGGAATTTCTATAAGAGAAAGATTTACCACAAATATCACAATGATATGGCTTTTCTCCTGTATGAATATATTTGTGTATAGTTAAGTCATTACTCTGAGAGAATGATTTACCACATATCTCACAGTGATATGGCTTGTCTCCTGTATGAATCCGAATGTGAGTAGTTAACTCACTACTTTGAGAGAATGATTTACCACAGATATCACAGAGATAAGGTTTCTCTCCTGTATGAATTCGTTTGTGAGTAGTTAAATGGCATCTTCTGTTGAATGATTTCCCACAGATGTCACAGTGATATGGCTTCTCACCTGTATGAATATATCTATGAGTAGTTAAGTCACTACTTTTACAAAATGATTTACCACAGATTTCACAATGATACGGCTTTTCTCCTGTATGAATTCGTTTGTGTACAGTTACAGTACTTGAATGAGAGAAAGATTTACCACAAATATCACAGTGATATGGTTTTTCTCCTGTATGAATATATTTGTGAGTGCTCAAGTGACTATTTCGAGAAAATGATTTACTACAGATATCACACTGATATGGCTTATCTCCTGTAAGAATCTGTTTTTGTATAGTTAAAGCATTTGTATGAGAGAAAGATTTATCACAAACATCAGATGGAATTAGCTTCTCTCCTGAATGAATATACTTATGTCTAGTTAAGTAACTGCTTCGAGAGAATGATTTACCACAGATTTCACATGGATATGTCTTCGCACTGGTATGAATGCGTTTGTGTATGGTTAAGGTGCTTCTACAAGAAAATGATTTATTACAGATATCACAGCAATATGGCTTCTCTCCTGTATGAGTACGTATGTGGGTAGTTAAGTTACGACTATGGAGAAATGATTTCCCACAGACATCACAGTGATGTGGCTTCTCACCTGTATGACTGCATTTGTGTATAGCTAAGACATTTCTATCACTGAATGATTTTCCACAAATATTACATGCATATGGCTTCTCTCCTGTATGAATATGTTTATGTTTGATTAAGACATGTCTATAAGTGAATGATTTACGACAAACTGTACAGTGATATGGCTTCTCACCTGTGTGAATACGTTTGTGAATATTTAAAGTTCCTGTTCTGGAGAATGATTTACCACAGATATCACACTGATGTGAATTATCACCTGTATGTATATGTTTGTGTATTGTTAAGGAGTTTTTATGAGTGAATAATTTACCACAGATGTCACATCGATATGGCTTCTCACCTGTATGGATGCGTATGTGGGTAGTTAAGTCACTACTTCCAGAAAATGATTTACCACAGATGTTACAGTGATATGGCTTTTCACCTGTATGTACACGCTTGTGCTTATTTAAGTCACTACTTGCAGAGAAGGATTTACCACAGATTTGACAGGGAAATGGTTTTTCTCCAGTATGAATTCGTTTGTGTTTAGATAAATCGTATTTCCGAGAGAATGATTTACTACAGAAATCACAACAATATGGTTTTATCCCTGTATGTATGCTTTTGTGAAAAGTCAAGTGAATTCTTTGAGAGAAGGATTTCCCACAGATTTCACAGTAATATGGCTTCTCCCCTGTGT
>NC_069001.1:37197344-37204799 GCF_001194135.2 Octopus bimaculoides
AGATTTCACAGTAATATGGCTTCTCCCCTGTGTGAATACTTTTGTGCCTAGTTAAATGAGTTTTTGCAGAGAATGATTTACCACAGATATCACAGTGATAGGACTTTTCACCCGTATGGATACGTTTGTGTTTAGTTAAGTAACTACTTGAAATGAATGATTTACCACAGATATCACAGTGATATGGCTTCTCCCCTGTATGAATACGTTTGTGTACAGTTAAGGCTTTCCTTTGAGTGAACGATTTACCACAGATATCACAGTGGTTTGGTGTTTTACCCATTCCTTCTAGCATGTCATTAGGAAAAGCTATCCTTTCAGGCTCTGTTTTGATTATAATTGATTTCTCACATAATTCATTTTCCATAATTCTTCTTCTTTCACCAGTTCTTTAATTAGTTTATTTTTATTTTCTACCAAGAAACTTTTTTCAGCTTCGATCTTTGTTGATATATGAAGATGATAGAAACTAGTTTAGTAAAATCGTCGAAATTTCATTCGAATGCTAATCACTCTTGAATATAATCCAGACAGTGAAACAGAAAATTTCGCTGATAATTTCAGCTCACAAGAAGTATTTCACAGAAATTCCATCATGCATTTCTATTTCGAATATGGTCCTTTTGTCTTTAAACGATATATATTTATGACGAATCTGAATTAAAAAAAAAAAATTTCTGCCAAAACCATTCGATATTCTGAAACAGTAAAGAAACAGTATAAGATGTAGGGGAATACTTAAAAGTAGGAACTTTATATTTCTATATAATTTTTAATACAATTAACGTTTATTTTTAGTGTTGTAATTTGATTCCACTTTCTTTTCAATTTGCTATTACAAATTACATCATTTAACATTCTGTGATGTTTATATACTGGCATAAGCTATGCCTAAACATTTACAAACTACAGCTACACATTCAAATTGTCAAACAAATATATTACACTACAACAATAAGGGATGATAAAATTTGGTTCTCCGTCCAGAAAAGTCATTCAGCATCAATCATTTATAGTTTAGCTCCAGGTCATTTCTAAGTAGATGTAAAGATAGCTTATTTAAGCTGACTGTAAATTCATCACAAACATATCAAGATTTCATTCTTATGAATTATAATTACATCGCCAGTCAATATATCGTCGACAAATTTATTATCGTCGTGTTTTTCATCCGCAGGTTAAGAGACATTGCAAAACATTGCCTATATCATTATCAAAGTAAAATAACATCCATCGCTAACCAAAATATGCATCTGAAACGATAATTCTCTTCTATTCCATCGAGTTTGTGGCCATCTGTCAACTTGTGTAGATGTACAAAGGTTGACGACTCCCGGGGATAGAAACTCCATGATTGGGTGGACATAATACAAATTATTCAATCAATCTAATTTTGAAGCTTAAATCAGAAGATAGTTAACAGCAACAACACTAAAAATAAACGTTAATTGTATTAAAAATATCCCGAATTATAAACAAGGTGGACACTGCATAGTATTAAAACAAAAAAAAAATGGAATTGACGTGTTAAATATACAAATCACTAAACATTATACTGATGGAAGACGAAAAAAAGACGATTGAATGAAGAAAACAACATGAACAAAAAATACCTCATAAATCACAACTGTTGTTCGGAATTAGTGGTGGTGGTAATGTGTGTTAAACAAAGAAATAAATATATATATATATATATATATAGTATGTAAATATAACTAACTGCCGTTTGAAATTAAATATTCTTCGATTTTCATTGTTAATGGAAACCTGATGTCGATATCCGGTTGAACATGCGCATAGCGATGTTATGATAAAGCTTAGAATAGAGATACTCGATTTATATTTTTAAAATTTTTCTTCGCATTTTTGTTGCCAGCGAAAAAAATTACAATTTTGTCTCGAAAAGTGCTTTTTCACACTCTGAATTCACATTCCGCTGAAATCAACTTTACCTTTCATCCTTTCGGGGTCGATAAATAAGTACCAGTTGAGCACTGGAGTCGATGTAATCGACGAGACCCCTCTATTATTATTGTTGTTGTTACATATTTTTTCTTCTTTTTCCTCGTTCCTTTCTGTAGAAGAGCGTTAGCTAGACTAAAAAAAAAAAACAGGAGTTACATAATCACCGTAGTCACTTATATATTCATTCACAGCTGAGTGTTTGTACCATATTTTATAACTTCTTCAGAAGCTCTGTGTGTGTGTGTTGTTATTTTGTCTCCTAGTCTTGACATAGCATAATAGCTGTTCTATCATACAAGCAGCATAATTTGTTTCCAGTCTTACATAAAAATATTTGTGGATAATAAAAACTATAATTTGCTTAGAAATTGGTTAAGTGCTGCAATCTGTAAAAATTTTTTAATGGGTAACATCAAATTCATGCACATGTGGAAAAGTGAATATCAAAACTGATTATTATGATGATAGCTAGGGCATACGCTCTTTCAGGTGCAAAGACAGGAAAAATTTTGCTCCTCTATTACACGTTAGGTGGAGGTTTCTGGATCTATGAATTATTCTGTCAAATATAACCTGATGAATTTCTGACAAAGCCACCTCTAAGTGAGAAATTATCCATACTAACAGAATTCCTTCAAGCACTAGTAAAGCGCTCTATAGTCACCAGTCCCAGCATCAACAGTAGTTAGGAATCTAACCCTGTGAACTGAACCAGCCAATTAGAATGAGTCAAATTCAATAACAACCAAAATATGTGTGCTTGTATATTTCTTCATACATATATGTACAAATGTTTGTGTGTATCAGAGGACAATTTTCTCATCCTTCAGAGAAATTGCCAGCACTATTTAAATCAAACATAACTTAGCTGTAATCATCATCATCATTTAATGCCCATTTTCCATGAGCTGGATGGTTTGACAGGAGCTCTCCACACTCCAAATACTCTGTTCTGGCATGGTTTCTACAACTGGATGCCCTTCCTAATGCCAACCACTTTGTGGGGTGTGCTAATTGACTTTCATGTGCCACCAGCACAGGTGCTTTTATGCAGCACCAGCACAACTGCATTTTATGTGGCACTGGCACCTGTAAAGGACAAGCCTGTATGTATGGATGACAGCAATTTTACTTGGCTTGATGCCTCTTCTCAAGTACAGTAAATCACCATAACCACCCCCGGTCCCTTATCATTTCCCCAGTGAGGCTCAGTGTCTGAAGATCCTTTCTCAGCACTTTGTTCCACATCTTCCTTGTCTACCCCTCCCACAGGTTCCCTCCACAATTAGAGCTCAGCACTTCCTTATGCAGCTGTCCCTATCCACATGCATCATGTGACCAAACCAACTGAGTCTTCTCTCTTACACACATTTGATGCCTCTTATACCATTTACACTTTGTCATGTGTGCACACTGACATTACCCAATCAGTGGAACATGCTAGCTTCATTTCTTTCAAGTCTTCACTGCCATATGAACACAGGCATCAGACAAAGTTGCATACCATACATTTGTCAGTAGTGTTATTAGATAGTTAATAAATATTTATGTACAATCATCATATATTAGAAAAACTAAGTGTATAGGCCTGTTAATGAAAATGTTCCAGGTTATGTTATGTGGAGTAATTATATCCAAACAAAACAAGTATGAAAGTACCTTCAGGTGTCTCATGCAAACAAGGCCACCTGTCCAAACAATGTCCCTATCATTCACCTCAAACATTGGGCCTCAGAACTAGCCCCTGTACTTACCGCTCTTTAAATTCTCTACAGGGACCTAAATTAGTCTTAGGAAACACACCACACTATCTCATTCCCCAAAATGGCAATTTTTCTAACCCTGTCAACAATTGCCCTATTGCACTCACCTTTAGGTAATGGAGACAGCCATTAACAAAGGCATCTTCTAACACTTTGTATATCTCTTTCTCCCTCAGACTTCAAGTATAGTTTCTGTAAAGCTAAATCCACTGGTGACCCATGACTAGTTTCTTGCCTTGGAGAAATTTGGTGGAAGCAATGTTGTCATCCTTCACATCAGTAAAGTTTTTCAAAGTATTTGGCATGCAAGTCTATTGAAGTCGTTCACCTATTAGCTCCACCTGTCCCTCACCACTTGAATCAATAACTTCCTGTCAGATTGTCATATCAGTATATATGTTCATGAAGCTCTTTCAGTTTCTCATTTTATCAACACTATCTTCCTTCTATGCATCAATAACTTACTTGTCACCACATTCAGCTGCCACTCTCACAAAGATCACACAACCCTTCATCCTTCTCTAACATTCTCCAACCATGCCTCATCCTAGGCACCACACTGACACTATGAACATGTCTTTTTCAATGGCAAGAAATAAAATCTGTACTTGTGTCAAGAAACCATCATCACATTTCCCTTAAATATGAGAAGTACTGAACTGGAGACATCACAATCACTCCAATGGTGTCTCACAACCACTGACGATCATCCTTGCAAAACCATACCTTTAACAATGCAAGGAACACATCCCAACATCTAGCCTACTGATGCTATATTCTTGGTAAGGCAGCTACAGGAGAAGTACTTAGCCAAAAATAAACCTCTGTACTTGGCTTTGACAGGGCCCCCCACTCCCTTATCTGGTGGGCAATGAGGAAGCTAGAGATAGACAAGTAGTTGGTAAGAGCTGTAAAAGGCATGTATAGGGATACTGTTAGTAAGGTGAAAGTCAGCAATGAATATAGCAATAAATTCAGTGTACAGGTAGGAGTAGACCAATGTTCAGTTTTCAGCTTCCTTTTTTTTCATCATAGTCCTCCAGGCTATAACAGTTTATTTTGACTTGGTTTCTACAGTTGGGTACCTTTATCTACTAAACTCTTTTTCTTTGTATCATGTCAGCATATGAAATCTCATTTACAGTCACATTTAACAAGATGGCTGAGTTGCAACTTTAGTGTGGTTGTTAGTCCTATCTTCTCTTGCTGTTATTAATGCCAGGTAGATTGTTAGGGTGCATGTGTTGACAATAATAATACTAAAATTTGATTGAATTGCCAAATATTTTATTTACCACCACACTATGTATGTACATTCAATAAATTAATATTGTGTAAGTGGTACAGGGTATATGAATCATTGCATATAATGAATATTCATTTATTTGACACTCCTTCTCTAGTTAAGACATATGAATAGGAGAGAAAGATGACTTGAGAGAGTACCATAGAGGAAAAACAGTCAACTTGTACAAGTCCTGGTACAGCTCTATGGTCAGATTAAATTTTCCAAAATAGGTGATAAAGTTGAGAGAATATTCATACACAGGGAAAGCTGTATGGTCAGTATAGACATGGGAAATCTCTACCCTAATTTTCATTTTCTTTCTATTAAATAACTGTTGGCACAGAAGATTCTAGAATGTATTTGAATAGAAAAGTTCCACACTTCCTTGGCCATAAATCAGCCAGTACTGATTCTGCAGGCATTATTACCTTTTATGAAAATATATTAGGTTGTGATTAATATCTTTATAGCATAGCAGTTTGGTAAAAGGTGAGGGATATGTTAAGTAGTAGGGTGAATTTGTTTGACTCATCCCTCTGAGGCAGTGACCTAGCCTCGTTGCAGTCTAGTGACTGACTGAAACATCTTATAAATAAATAAATAAAAGTATTTTTGAAGATCCATAACTACAGATGATTCTGCTGTGTCAATTACAGCCTGCAGATACTTCGAGTAGCCTTCCACGAGCTTGCTGCACTGGTCTGCTGACAGTTTTCACCATTCTTCATGGCATAACTTCTTGAGCTGTGTCAGATTGGATGGAGAACGTTGGTGCACAGCCAGCTTTAGATCTCGCCATAGATTTTCTATAGGATTGAGGTCTGGAGACTGGCTGGGCCACTCCAAAACTGTGATCATCTTTGAGTGAAAAATCTACAGAACGGAATTTTTTAAACCATTTCTGACAAGTGCATTCTGTTAACCAACACCATAAACTTTACATATCTCTTTGTGAGCCCAAGCAGCTTTCTTGCCTTTACAGAAATAAAAAAGCAAAATATGGTGAAAATGTTCATTTTTGCACTCCATGTTAAAACTGACACTGAACAGCTGTAAACAAAATTACATGTAATTTGCTTCTATAGTAAGCTAAAAGTAACGGCTATCAAATGTCAAAAGGAAAAAATCATAACATTGACAAAATACATTAAAAAAAAAATCGTAACTCTATTTGCAAAAACCAAAATTACTTTCTTGCCAACCCAATATTAGGGAATATTTTTAATACAATTAACATTTGTTTGTAATGTTGTTGTGGTTAATAATCTCCCTATTGAAAATTAAATGCATATTAAATGGTGTGTTGCCTGTGTAAATAATTTTGTGAGTAGTTAAGTCACATATAAATATATATGTGTCCTGCACATATGCTAGGACACAATAACCTCCTAAGCAGACATAGTGTAGATATAAATATAATATGGGAACCAGTATTAAGAAAAGATAAAATAATCCCTAAAATTCACTCTATAATTGCCCAAAGGCATATAGCATAGTGGATAAGGGTGTGGGCTACTAACCCTCAGATTCTAAGTTCAATCCCAGGCAGAAAACAGAAAAATAACATCAGAAACATAGGAAAGAAAACAATTTAACCCATTAGTCAAATAAAGGGTTGGGTTTGAAATTTAACCAAAGCACCTGATGAAGCTTGCAGTGTACATCAGCCGAAACGTTTGTGATAAACAAAATGAGGACACTTATCCTTCCATTGTAAATAATGTATCTTTACTCACTTCTGGAATTATTCCACATGCAATATAAATATTTTCAAAGAATGCTTTTATTGACAATTTATCTCACTAACATACTTATTTCTTGTTATGTATCGCATAATTTTGGTGGTTATCACACTACTGTACTTTTTTACATGTTCCAATACATTTATAGTTACATATTTCAAAACATTTTACATCAAAATATTAGTCTTTCATATGAGTAATTCAGTGATACTTTTGAGAGAATGATTTGCCATACATTGCACAGGGTTAAAGCTGGTCTCCTATATGAATATATTTATGAGTTATGTCACAAATTCAAGAGAATGATTCCCCACAGAGAACACAGTCTTATGATTTCTCTCCAGTAGGAATGCATTTGTGTGTTATTAAGTAACTACTTCGAGAAAATGATTTACCACAGATATCACAGTGATATGGTTTTTCCCCAGTATGGGTACGCATATGTTTACTTAATAGACTTGCTAGAGCAAATGATTTGCCACAGATATCACAGAGATATGGTTTCCCTCCAGTATGAACATATTTGTGAGTAGTCAAGTGACCTCTTCTAGCAAATGATTTACCACAGATATCACAGTGATATGGTGTGTCTCCTGTGTGAATAAATTTGTGAGTAGTTAAGTCACTACTTTTACAAAATGATCTACCACAGATATCACAGTGATATGGTTTCTCTCCTGTATGAATGCGTACATGT
>NC_069001.1:37204927-37218435 GCF_001194135.2 Octopus bimaculoides
CTACCACAGATATCACAGTGATATGGTTTCTCTCCTGTATGAATGCGTACATGTATAGTTAATTTACAATTTGAAATGAATGATTTACCACAAATATCACAAGCATATGGTTTCTCTCCAGTATGTGTGCGTTTGTGTATAATTAAAGCATTACTATGAGAGAAGGATTTACCACAGATATCACAATGATGTGGTTTCTCCCCAGTATGAATGCGTTTGTGCTTAGTTAAATCACCAGTTCGAGAGAATGATTTACCACAAATATCACAGTGATAGGGCTTCTCACCTGTATGAATGCATTTATGTATAATTAAGGCAGCTCTATGACAGAATGATTTATCACACACATCACATGGATATGGTTTGTCTCCTGTATGAATAAATTTGTGTTTTGTTAAATTACCACTGAAAGAGAAAGATTTACCACACACATCACAGTGATATGGCTTCTCTCCTGTATGAGTGCGCTTGTGTATATGTAAGCTACCACTTGTAGAAAATGATTTACCACAGATATCACAATACGGCTTCTCTCCATTATGACTTCGTTTGTGATTAGTTAAGAGATTTCTATTAGTGAATGATTTATCACAAATAGTACATGAATATGGCTTCTTGCCTGTATGAATAAGTTTGTGAGTAGTAAAGTCATTATTTCCAGAGAATGACTCACCACAGATATTGCAGTGATATTGCCTGCCCACTGTATGAATTCGTTTGTGCATAGTTAAGACATTTTTCCGAGAGAATGATTTACTACAGATATCACAATGATATGGCTTCTCTCCTGTGTGAATTCGTTCGTGTGTAGTTAAGACATCTCCACGGGAGAATGACTTACCACACACATCACAGCAATGTGGCTTCTTGCCTGTATGAATTCGTTTGTGAGTAGTTAAATTACTCCTTGCAGTGAAGGATTTACCACAAATATCACAGTGATATGGCTTTTCTCCTGTATGTGTACGTATGTGGATAGTTAAGTTACGACTTTGTAAAAATAATTTACCACAAATGTCACAATGATATGGCTTCTCAGCCCTGTGACTCCGTTTGTGTATAGTCAAGGCATTTCTATGCGAGAATGATTTACCACAGATATAACAGTGATATAAATTATCTCCTGTATGAATGCGTTTGTGTTTATTTAAGCTACTACTAGTAGTGAAAAATTTACCACAGCTTTCACAATGAAATGGTTTTTCTCCAGTATGAATCCTTGTGTGTTGAGTTATGGCATTTCTATCAGTGAATGATTTATTGCAAATAGCACATGAATATGGCTTCTCTCCTGTATGAATACGTTTGTGAATAGTTAGAGTTCCTGTTCCAGAAAATGATTTACCACAGATATCACAGCGATATGGCCTTTCCCCCGTATGAATACGTGTATGTACATTTAAAGACCCTGTTCCAGAGAATGATTTACCACAGATATCACAGCGATGAGGTTTCTCACCTGTATGTATACGTTTGTGAGTATTTAAATTGCTACTTCCAGAGAATGATTTACCACATATATCACAGTGATATGGCTTCTCACCTGTATGAACACGCTTGTGTTTATTCAAGTCACTACTTGTAGAGTAGGATTTACCACAGATATCGCAGTGAAATGGTTTTTCTCCAGTATGAATGCGTTTGTGTTTAGTTAAATCTTGATTTCGAGAGAATGATTTACCACAGAAATTACAAGAATATGGTCTTACTCCTGTATGAATGCTTTCATGAAATGTCAAGTGAATTTTTTGAGAGAAGGATTTCCCACAGACTTCACAGTGATATGGCTTCTCTCCTGTGTGTATGATTTTGTGTCTTGTTATATCAGCTGTTGCAGAGAATGATTTACCACAGATATCACAATCATATGGCTTCTCTCCTGTGTGAATGATTTTATGTGCAGTTAAGTGACTTGTTGTACAGAAAGATTTACTACAAACATCACAATGATATGGTTTTTCTCCTGTATGAATGATTTTATGTGAAGTTAAGTGTCCTTTTGTGGAAAACGATTTACCACAGACTTCACAGTGATATGGCTTCTCTCCAGTATGAGTGCGTTTATGTACGGTCAAGGGAGTTTTGTTAGAGAATGACTTGCCACAGATATCACAATGATATGGCTTCTCTCCTGTATGTGTGCGTTTGTGAACAGTTAGGGCACTTTTGTTAGAGAATAACTTACCACAGATATGACAATGATATGGTTTGTCTCCTCTATCGATAGTACTGTGAGCAGTTATAGGATTTGTTTGAGAGATTGATATGCTAAAGATATCATTATGGTAAGCTCTTTCTCTTGTCTCTTGCAGAGGACCATCTGGAAAATCAATTCTTTCAAACTCTGTTTTAATTTTAATTGGTGTCTCACATACTTCATTTTTAATTATAATCGGTCTCTCACATAATTCATTTTTAATTACAATTGGTGTCTCATGTAATTCATTTTCCATAATTCTTCTCTCACCACTACTTATATTGAGTTATTCTTAACTCTCACTTCTATATTTCCATGAATTTGGATTTTTGTTGATATCTGAAGATGATTAATTTCAGAGAAAATATTTCCCAGATATTCCACTAAAGATTATATCAACAGGATCATATCTGTTTGGTATCACAACTTTCTTTAGTCTTTAAATGATAAATATTGATGATGCATCTAAAGAAATTCTTTTATGACAATGACATCTAGTATTCTGAAATAATAAAGAAATAGTATAAGCTATCAGAGAAAGTCAAAAATAGAGATTCAACAGAGGAAAATACACATTTCTAAATTGATATATCGTAAATATATGCATTCATCTTTACTTCTTAACATGCTTTACAAAATACACCCCACAACATTCTATGAAGTTTACATATTTACAATAGTAAACAATAACATTCAGTTCTCTGCCAAAAAAATCATTTTGCAACACAAAAGACTTTGCAGAGTTCAATAAAAATACGAAGTGTGTGTAAAGTAACAGGAAACTGTTATATAACCATTAATGTAACTTTGAGCATACGTGCACCTCATTATGGACCCTGATCGAAGCACACCATATAACACCCGACTATCAGGTAGCCTTGGTCGATAGTAAATTCATCATAGGTAAAATCCAGAAAGTTATCGGAAACAGTCGGAAGTGGGGTCCCAAAACTTTTTTTTTTTAGCAGGTAACAATTCATTTATTTGATGTAAAAATGTGACTAAATGTATCTGAATAAGATAATCCTCATATTTCACGTATTTTGTGGCCCACTGTTCACTCATCAGTATTCTATCTTGTCTCCGTTGAGGTCGACTTTGTCTTTCATCCTTTCGAGGTCGATAAATTAAGTACCAGCTGCGTACGAGGGTCGATCTAATCGACTGGTCTCCTCCCCCAAAATTTCGGGCCTTGTGCCTAAAGCCGAAAAGAATATTCTATCTTGTCTATAGATGCAGAAAGATTGTCAAACTCTGGTCTAAAAACTCAATACGCGAGGGAAAATAATGTAAATTATTCAATCAATATGATCATACGTATAACACTTTAATGTTTTTGTAATACGATCTCTTGAAAGTAAACAAAATCAAAAATTTTAATGGGGGAGGGGGGTGAAATTAAAATTTCTTTTTGCATATTCGTAATCTCCTACATCTAAAACGTAATCTTGTGAAAAAAAATGCATTTTTCAAGGAGAGGTGCGAAACTGCATCAGCCCCCGTGTTATATATGTAACAAAATCTAATAGACATAATTATGAAAGTGAATGCTAATATGAAAATAAAATTCAAGATAATGAGAAACAAAAATCTATTATGTTTAAAGCTTAAATCAGAAGATAGTTAACAGCAACAACACTAAAAATAAAAGTCAATAGTATTAAAAAATATCTCCGGAGGATAAACAAGGTGGACACAGTATAGTGTCAAAACAACAACAAAAATATAGAAGTGACATGTTAAAGATCACCAAACATATTCTATTGATATTAGAAAAGGCGATACAGGGAAGAAAACATGAAAAAAAAATACCTTATTAGAAAGTCAGTGGTGGTGGTCATGTTTGTTCATCAGTGGAGAAAGGTTTCTGTTAGAAGTATATTTACATCATGTGTATATAGTAGGTAAATATTACAGCATTTTAATCATTTTATATTTTATGCTAAATAAATTATTCTTTAGAAAGACTTGATTCGAGCTAAGTATAAATTAAATTTCCTTTATCGATGGCCGTCCGAAATTAATATCCGGCTGAGCATGCGCATAACGATGTAACAATGTATTAGTGAAGATCGTCATTTTTACTGTCATGTAAAGCTGCGTCTGAATGTATAGGCATTCCTTCGATATAACTCGACGACTTCGGGTATTTCCGTGCCAAAGGACAGTTGCCGGAATGGGAGGAGGAGAAGAAAGCTAATGGGTTGTGTGTGCATGCTTGTTCTTGTCTGTGTCTGTGTGAAAGACAGTGGTGATGGTGGTAACGTCAGAAGTCTGAATGCTGTGTGTATGGCAAATGTAGTGGTGATGGTGGTGGTACTGTTGCTTATCATGCAGCTTGGCAATAAGCTCCAAGTCAACAAATTATATCATTGTTTTTATGAAAATTGTTCATTGCTTGAAAAATATTGTCCAAGTTTAAGTACTCAATGCATGAAGTTTCATTCTTGGGCCCAAGGCCAGTTACATATATATATATGCCCCACTGGGCAGCTTTTAAGCTAGTATATATATATATAATTGGCATTCTGTTGATTACGACAACTGCAGTTAATCCAATCAATGGAACAGCCTGCTAGTGAAATTAACCTGCATTCCAGACATGTGTACCCTTAACATAGTTCTCAGGGAGAATCAGCATGACAGAAAATGTAACAAGGTGGGCCCTTTGAAATATACGGGTACAACAGCACCATCCGAGAGGGATCACTGCCAGAGCAGAGGTCTCGCTTCTGTGCCGGTGGCACGTAAAAAGCGCCCGCTACACTCTCGGAATGGTTGGCGTTAGGAAGGGCATCCAGCTGTAGAAACTCTGCCAGATCAGATTGGAGTCTGGTGTAGCCAGTCCCCAGTCAAATTGTCCAACCCATGCTAGCATGGAAAGCGGACATTAAATGATGATGATGATGATATATATATATACACACACACACATATATATATATATAATCATCATTTAACATCCATTTTCCATACTGGTTTGGGTTGGACAGTTTGATTGAAAACCGGTAAGCTGGGGAGCTGCACCAGGTTCCAGTTCTGATTTGGTATGGTTTCTACAGCTGGATACTGTTCCTAACACCAAACACTCCAAGAGTTAGTAGGTGATTTTATGTGCCACTGGTATGAGTGCCAGTTACAAAACACCGGCATCGGCCATGACTGCAATTTCACTTGGCTTCACAGGTCTTCTCAAGCATGGTATATTGCCAAAAGTCTTGGTCATTTGTCACTGCTTCCATGAAGCCTAAAGTTTGAAGGGTGCTTTTTATGTGCCACCAGCATTAGCCATGACTACAATTTCACTTGCTTTGACAGGCCTTCTCAAGGATGGCATATCGCCAAAGGTCTCGGTCACTTGTCATCACCTCTGTGAGGCCCAATGTTCAAAGATCATGCTCCACCACCTTGTCCCATGTCTTTCTGGGTCTACCCCTTCCACAGGTTCCCTCCACTGTTAGAGATCGGCACTTCTTCACCCAACTGTCTTCATCCATATGTATTGCATGACCATACCAGCGTAGTCATCTCTCTTGCGCAGCACATCTGATGCCTCTTCTGTCCAACTTTTCCCTCAATATGCTTACATTCTGTTGTGCATGCACACTGACATTGCATATCCAGCAAAGCATACTAGATCCATTTCTTTCAAGCCTATGCATGTCCTCAGCCCATGTTTCACCAGTAGAAAATGAAGGAGTATTGATTTTTACATGTGTGATTTGTAGGAGGAAATGTTCAAGTCATGCAGGCCTGTTTAGCCATCAAAAAGCCATGGGAATCAACTCCTTATAAATTATGATGCGGCTATTGTTGATAACAGAACACATGCAACTTGTGGAAAGGTGTGTTGTTCAGTTGGAGGATGAAAAAGACATGTCAAGAGACTTCATACTGTGGCACCAGTTCCTTCTGCCAGCCAGCACAACTGTGCATTATGCAATAAAATGAGCAAGCCTATGGTAGTGCTGAAGAGTCATATAAGGGCCTCACTTTGCATTATCAATGACTCATTTCAATGATTCTTTCCAGCAATGGCTTTGCTTGTACATGATAAAGCAGCCACTGTATGTGTGTGGGTATTACACACACAAATATACTATTTATTAAAGCTGCAAAAAAGATGTTTTCCAGCTTTAATAAACAATATATTACCTTTGGTATTTGAGTACTATTTTTTTCCACCCTGTTTTGCATCTATGTGCTTACTTGTGTGTGTATATAAATCAAATAGCATTGCATTTTGCTTGAAGTGTTATAGTACAGAGGTAGGAAAAGAAAACAAAAATAAAGTGTCTAACAATGCAGAAAGTTTTTTAAAAAAAACTTTTTATTTCAGGTGCAAAGGCCTATCTTCAGAAGGAAGCAGTCCAAGAAATGCCTAGTTACATTGATTTTGTTATTTTATTTAAACTGCCTGGCAATTGGGTTGGCAGCAACTCTTCAACTGTTAGTCATTGTAATGTATTTTCACATAGTAGCGGTGGAAGATGGTGTTAGTGGAATGTTTTATGAAGTCACTATGATGTATTCACAGGAGTCACTGGCCCATCTGTGATCAACTGTTAATTTTCAAGTTGAGGCAGTGGGTCAATATAGCTTCATTCACACAAGGATTTCCTGTGTTCCTCTCTAAGGGTAGCATGGATGCTTCTATCTCTCTAGTGGTGTTGCTGCATTTGGTTAAGTGTTTGCAGAAGGAAGACACATCAGTGGTGAGATGCCCTATTTGCAACTCTAACACATGCCTACATCTATATGTAGTATACCAAATATGATGCTCCAAATGCAACAACTGTTACAACACTAGCACAGTCCAACCACTCCACATCTGAATGAAGAATGAACTTCCATTCCTTTATATTCATATATATATATATATATATATATATATATATATATATATATATATATATATATGTATATATACATATATATGTATATATATATATATATATATAAGTATATACTCACACACATAATGCTCCAACCCATGCCAGCATAGAACATACGTTAAATGATGATTAATATTAAGATGATAAATAGTATATACAAACTAAGTTAAAAAATGATACAGTATACATAAGTGTACGCATAAAATTACACACTCACAACGCTATAGAAAATAGTGATGTAGAGACATGTACACCTGTTTATGGATGGCAGCATCACTAAGGAAATTCAATTATGTTAGTAAACCGATTAGATGTTCTGTATTAAAAATTTACATTTATCAGTTTGCCTTGCAAGATTCCTCATGTGAAATCATGTGTTGAAGCAGATATTGTTTTATTTCGGGATGATCATTTTTTGTTTTTGCTAAATAAATACATGCACTATGTATTTGCTCTTTACTCGTTTGTAAATGTTCTTATTTTTTTTTAACTCATGTCTATTGTTTGGAAAGCTTTCGTCACACATCTGTGACCTCTTCAGCGATACTTTTCATTTTTGTGTGTGCTCTTGCTCCACTTACTCCATTCTGTTCTTCTAAGATGTGTATCCTTATCTGCGCAGGCATTTGCATCCATGTTTGTGTGTGTGTCATTGTTCTTAGCAGCAGTATGGCCTTCCCCTGACACAAAAACAGAAAGTGTCACTGAAGAGGTTACAGATGTGTGACATAAGTTTTCTGGACAATGGACAGAAGTTAAAAATAAAACTAATAAACGAGTGAGGAATAAATATATAGTGCGTGTGTTTATTTGGCAAAAAATAAAAGAAATAACCATCCTGAAATACAACAATATTAAAAATTTATTTATCCAGTTGTTTCCTAATTTTCCTTTATTCTTTTCATTCACCTCATTTCCTGAAAGATCAGTTTATATAGTGGTTTACAATGTACTCTTGTTTATTGTTTTGTTTTGACTATTATATACTAATGAAATAATTATAACATTATCAATGTGAGGCATATATTCTGTGGAATGAGGTTTGGTTTAGCGAACAGCAAATTGTTTGTTGATACACCTGAAGAACTGTCACTTGCCAGTATCGCTGGAATAATATTGATATGATGCATTATTTCATTTATGGTGCGTGGAAACCTGACAAGATCTGGTGTCACGAAAATAGCACTCAGTATATTCTGTAAAGTGTATGGCATTAAGAAGACAATCCAGCAGAAAAAATCATGCTATAGCAAACATTGGTGCATGATGCTCTCCCAAACTGATCAAATTCTCTCAAACTCTTCAATCCATGCCAGCATGGAAAGGATGTTCATGATGATGATGATGATAGTGTTGCCAGCTTATCACACTGCTTCATTTTCTTTCTTATGAATACACTTATGGTTAGATACTTTTTACATTAATATTATTTTTTTGCATGAAGAAATACAGGTGTAAGAGATGATGACAAGAGAATGATACACTATAGAATTATGGTTTCTCTCCTGTATGAATTTGCTTATGAGTAGTTAAGCTACTTCCCTGAGAGAATGATTTACCGCAGATATCACAGGCATATGGTTTCTCTCCAGTATGAATGCGTTTATGTGTTATCAAGTAACAACTTCGAGAGAATGATTTACCACAAATATCACAGTGGTACGGCTTTTCTCCTGTATGAGTACGCATATGTTTAGCTAACTCACTACTTAGGGCAAATGATTTACCACATATATCACAGAGATATGGTTTCCCTCCAGTATGAATATATTTGTGAGTAGTTAAGTGACCCCTTCTAGAGAATGATTTACCACAGACGTCACAGTGATATGGTGTGTCACCTGTATGAATAAATTTGTGAGTAGTTAAGTCACTGCTTTGAGAGAATGATTTCCCGCAGATATCACAGTGATATGGTTTCTCTCCTGTATGAATGCGTTTGTGTACAGTTAATTTACTCTTTGAAGTGAATGATTTACTACAAATATCACAAGGATATGGTTTCTCCCCTGTGTGCATACGTTTGTGTATGGTTAGGGCATTACTATGAGAGAATGATTTACCACAGATATCACAGTGATGTGGTTTCTCTCCTGTATGAATACGTTTATGTTTAGTTAAATCTCCTGTTCGAGAGAATGGTTTACCACAGATATTACAATCATATGGTTTCTTCCCTGTATGAATATTTTTATGCATAGTTAAGATATGTTTACGAGTGAATGATTTACTACAAATATCACATTGAAATGGTTTCTCTCCAGTATGAATACGTATATGACTACTCAAGTCATTGCCTCCAGAGAAGGATTTACCACAGATGTCACAAGGATATGGTTTATCTCCTGTGTGAATATACTTGTGTCTTGTTAAACTACTACTTCTAGAAAATGATTTACTGCAGATATCACAGTGATATGGCTTCTCTCCTGTATGAATCCGCTTGTGTCTACTTAAGTCGTTTCTATGAGAGAATGATTTACCACAAATAGCACATGAAAACGGTTTCTCCCCAGTATGAATGCGTTTATGAGAAATTAAGTAACTACTTCTATGAAATGATTTACCACAAATATCACATTGATATTTTTCTTGTTCTGTATGAGTATGGTTCTGAGTAGTTAAGGTTTCTGTTTGAGAGAATGATCTACCACTGATATTACAGCTATATGGTATCTCTGTTGCATGAATATGCTTGTGATTATTTAAGACATTTCTATGAGAGAATGATTTACCACAGATATCGCAATGATATGGCTTCTCTCCAGTATGAATTCGTTCATGTGTAGTTAAGACATCACTTCGAGCAAACTTGTCACCACAAACATCACAGCGATATGGCTTTTCACCTGTATGTATTCTTTTGTGAGTAGTTAAGTTACTCCTTCCAGAAAATGATTTACCACAAATATCACAGTGATATGGCTTCTCCCTTGTACGAGTACATATATGGGTAGTTAAGTTATGGTTTTCTAAAAATAATTTACCACAGATATCACAACAATATGGCTTCTCATACCTATGAATGACTTTGTGTATAGTTAAGGCATTTCTATCAGTGAATGATTTACTACAGTTATCACATGGATAATGCTTCTCTTCGGAATGAATATGTTTGTGACTAGTTAAGGTTCCTGCATGACAGAATGATTTACCACAGATGTCACATCTATATGACTTCTGTCCTGCATGAATACGTTTGTGTGAAGATAAGACATTTCGATGAGAGAATGATTTACCACAGATATCACAATGATATGGCTTCTCCCCTGTATGTATTCGTTCATGTGTAGTTAAGACATCTCTACGGGAGAATGAATTTCCACAAATATCACAGCGATATGGCTTTTCACCTGTATGTATTCTTTTGTGAGTAGTTAAGTTACTTCTTCCAGAAAATGATTTACCACAGATATCACAGTGGTATGGCTTTTCTCCTGTATGTGTACGTATATGGGTAGTTAAGTTCCGACTTTCCAAAAAAAATTTACCACAGATATCACAATGATACAGCTTCTCATATCTATGTGTGCCTTTGTGTATAGTAAAAGCAGTTTTATCAGTGAATGATTTGCTACAAAGATCACATGAATATTGCTTTTCTCCTGCATGAATAAATTTGTGTTCAGTTAGGTTATCATCTCCAGAAAATGATTTACCACAGATATCACAGTGGTATTGCTTCTCTCCTGTATGAATCTGTTTGTGTTTATTTAATGCATTTCTATCAGAGAAGGATTTACTGCAAATAGTACATGAATAAGGCTTCTCACCTGTATGAATACGTTTGTGAGTAGTTAATGTTCTTCTTTCAGAGAATGATTTACCACAGATATCACAGTGATATGGTTTCTCTCCTGTATGTGTACGTTTGTGAGTAATTAAGTGACTACTTCCAGAAAATGACTTACCACAGATATTACAGTGATATGGCTTCTCACCTGTATGAATGCGCTTGTGTTTATTTAAATCACTCCTTGTAAAGAATGATTTACCACAGATTTCACAGGGAAATGGTTTTTCTCCAGTATGAATGCGTTTATGCTTAGTTAAGTCTTGATTTCGAGAAAATGATTTACCACAGAAACTACAAGAATATGGTCTTAGTCCCGTATGTATGCTTTTGTGAAAAGTTAAGTGAATTCTTTGAGAGAATGATTTCCCACAGATTTCACAGTGATAAGGTTTTTCTCCTGTATGAACAATTTTGTGTGTAGTTAAGTGAGCTAGTGCAGAGAATGGTTTACCACAGATTTCACAGTGGTATGGTTTTTCTCTTGTATGAACAATCTTGTGTGTAGTTAAGTGAGCTATTGCAGAGAATGATTTTCCACAGACATCACAAGAATATGGCTTCTCACCTGTATGAATGCTTTTATGTAAAGTTAGATGAATTCTTTGAGAGAAAGATTTACCACAGATATCGCAATATGGTTTCTCACCTGTATGAATGCTTTTATGTATAGTTAAATTATTTCTTTGAGAGAAAGATTTACCACAGATATCACAGTGATATGGCCTTTCCCCTGTATGAGTCCGTTTGTGTACAGTTAGGGCACTATTTTGAGAGAATGATTTACCACAGATATCACAGTGATATGGCTTTTCTCCAGTATGTATGCGTTTGTGTGTAGTGAGAGCATTTTTGTTAGAGAATGATTTACCACAGATATCACAATGTGGTTTGTTTTCTGCATGAATAGAACTGTGAGCTGTTTTAGGACTTGTTTCAGAGATTGATATACCAATAATACTACTGTGTGTAGAGGTTTTTTCTGTCTCTTGCTGCAATTCATTATGAAAACCAATCCTTTCAGACTCTGTTTTAATCTTAACTGATGTCTCATATAATTCATTTTTAATTATAATTGGTGTCTTGCATAATTCATTTTCAATTTTAATTGGTGTTTCATAGAATTCTTTTTCCATAATTCTTTTCCTCTCACCAATTCTTATATTTTATTCTTAACTGTTTCTTCGATATTTCCACCAACTTTGATCTTTGTTTATACCTGAAGACGTTTCGCACTTTGTTCACTTCTCCAAGTACAGCGAAAATGCAAATCTCTGTATATATTCTAAGCTACTAATCTCACTTTGGAAAATACATTTCCCAGATATTCCAACACAGATTTATCCAAACAGAACCATATTAATTTGGTATCACAACTTCCTTCAGTCTTTAAATGATAAATAAATATTGGTGATGCATCTAAACAAATTCTTTCAGACCAATGACTTTTGATAATCTGTAATATAGAAATAGTATAAGATACACAAGTTACTTGAATGTAGAGATTCACCAACATAAAATATTGATATATTGTAAATACAATCTTTTACATGATCCAATTAATATTTACTTTTTAATTTTCTATTAAAATTACATCATACAACCCTGTGTGAAGTCTATAGATTATGGATCTTTTGTTTGGCTTTCACTTTTCAATTTATTCAAGTTTGTTCCAACAAATTTCAATTTGGTGTATTGATGTAGTTTTGTCTGCTAATTATGGAAATGAAATTCAGTCTTGCAATTAATTAATAAATAAATAAGAAGTTAATAGCTTTTAAAGTTTGCAAATTTTGGGTTAATTTTTTATCAATCGTAGACTACAGACAGATTGATGCCTGTTTCAATAATAACAAGCCAGGCTGTTGTCTTCTTAATACTACAACAATCACTACATAACTATATTCTTTTATGTTTCAGTCATTTTTTTGACTGCAGCTATGCTGGAGCACCGCTTTTAGTCGAACAAATCGACCCCAGGACTTATTCTCTGTAAGCCTAGTACTTATTCTATCGGTCTTTTTGCCAAACTGCTAAGTTGAGAGGACATAAACACACCCGCATCGGTTGTCAAGTGGTGGTGGGGGAAACACACACACACACACACACACATATATATGATGGGCTTCATTCAGTTACCGCCTACCAAATCCACTCAGAACGCTCTGGTCGGCCTGAGGCTATAGTAGAAGACACTTGCCCAAGGTGCCATGCAGTGGGACTGAACCTGGAACCATGTGGTTGATAAGTAAGCTACTTACCACATAGCCACTCCTGAATTTTCAGTACAAAAATGTATTAATGTTTTTTTTTCTCTAAGTTTCTTGTATTGATGTAATCTTTTATGCTGAATCTGATTTTGTTATTCACTTGTTTTAGAAAAATTTCAGATAAATGTTCACTAAATATATGTTACTAATTAATTGTCTACATGACATACTGGGTTGCTTTCCATTGTTTTTGTTTTTTCTGCAATTTAAAGTACAGTCTGTACGCGTTTTTTTTTTTCATATTCGTTTACGGCAAGTTGTTTTACACCTATTACACTATTTTTCTTTTGTTTCCGGGCTCTGGTGAGGCGACTCGTAACATTCACATTGTCAATGTTCCGAGTCCTCTCCCC
>NC_069001.1:37218764-37222101 GCF_001194135.2 Octopus bimaculoides
TTTTTTTTTTTCATATTCGTTTACGGCAAGTTGTTTTACACCTATTACACTATTTTTCTTTTGTTTTTGTGCTCGGGTCAAACGCTTTAGTTTAACCCCTTTTTTTTCCGAACAAAAATAAGGGGCTTACTACACATTAGGCATCCGTAATGCATGTCGTTTGAAAGTTTCCTGAAAGTTAAGGGCGAAAACCTCGGATCTTGTGAATTTTCCGAAGTCCTCTCCCTACCCCCTCGGAAAAGATTTTACCAACAAATTTCTCTATAACTGTAATGTATGTCGTTTGAAAGGTATTTATATAAAATTCATTAAAAAAAAAAAACCATTTTCCTAAAAGTTATGAGGGAAAAACTCGGATCTTGTGAATTTTTCGAAGTCCTCTCCTCATCTCATTGCTTTCCGCGCATTTTTGTTTTCATATTTGTTTCCTACAAATTGTTTTGCACCCGTTGCACTACATTTTTAAAAATTTCGTTTCCGGGTAATATTGTAAACATTAATCGAAAATAGTACAAATTATTTAAATCGGAAGATAAGTTAACAGCAACAACACCAAAAATAAATGTTAACTGAATTAAAATATCCCCTAAATTATAACAAAGTGAATACTACATAGTAACAAAACAAAACCAAAACATCACAGACCATTATAGTAAGAGGTCGAGAAACCTCGATTGAATGAAGAAAACATGAAAGATACCTCGTATAAATCAGTTATTACGAATCAGTTGTGGTGGTCATTGATAGGTAGATAATGGAGTTGACCAATAGAGAAGTTTTACCGTTATTTATATATCTGAGTGTGTGTGTATGAATATATGATAGTTAAATATTCCTTTTTCTTTTTCGATAATTATTTCAAACTAATATATTATTCTTAAGACTTTATTCGATTGAAATATCGACTGTCTTTGACAATGGCAGGCTGAAGTCGGAGCATGCGCATAGAGACGTGTTCGTTAGCAAATGTCCTGAAACACCTTCACGTAAACATATATGTAAACATGCATATATATACACACACGTATATAGATTTGCATTCCATAATAATGTCAGCCATTTTACTGGAACACGTGAATATTTTATAAAGCTGAAAATGCTAATTACCTTTCTGTGTTAATTTTGATTATTATTTTAATAATCACACGCAAAACACAAATATATAAATACATATACACGTTGTTTCCTTAGTGATGATAGCACTCACAAGGGAGGTAATCATTTCTTCATAATATTGAGATGGAATAAGGTATTTGGAGTTTAATTTTGAGATAGAAGATTTCGAGGAAAAAGATCCGTCGAATGCGTACACTTTTCTTCTTTCCATATTACAAAATTTACAGTTAAGCGGAGGTAAAGATCATGGACAGTACCTCCTTTGCGACTCTTTTGGTTTTTCTTTTTTTTACAGGAACACACTATATGGAGGGCCAAAAAAAATCTGCATTTCAAGATTTAAATCCACCCCTTTTAACCCCTCAGCGATAAATTTCTTACATTTTCACTGAAATTTAAAAAAAAATTTTTTTGCGAAATACGTAGCAAAATACGGAGATTGTGATTCTGAAAAATAAAATAAATACTCCCACCTCTCCGCCCTATGACAAGATTTGAAATCAAGGTGTTTTCTCTACTAATGTTTCATAACGAACATAACGCAACATGTGGTTGAGGGTTTTGGGAATTAAGTGAGGTATGGAAAAATGAGATTTTTTGCGCGCACTCACAACAAAATGACATTAAAAATTTTTTTTTGTCTCTTTTGGTAATTCGTATTTAGAAAGTTGATCCTCTGTTTGGTTGTTGTTTCTAGCTTGTCAGATTTCCGGTTGGGGCGGATTTAAATTTTGAAATTTTTTTCTTCTTTGGTAATTCGTATTAGAATTTTGAAAACGCGTTTCTGGCTATCTTTCGATTTGATGTAAAGAAACGTGGGTTTTGTTTACATCTAATCCGCCTGTTAGAGTTAGGTTTAGGGTTAGGGTAAGCCGATTAGATGTAAACAAAACCCATGTGCTTTTACTTGACGTTTCTTCACATCAAATCGAAAGATAGACACTTGGGCTATGACCCTCTCTCTGTAACTTTCTTCACCTGATCCTATAATTTGATACCCCTATAGTTATTTCTATCTAAAGCATCACGGAAGGTCATTTCAAGGCTATGACCCTCTCTGTAACTTTCTTCACCTGATCAAATAATTTGATACCCCTAGAGTTATTTCTACCTAAATCACCCGGGAGATCATTTTAAGGGGTAGAACAAACAAGGAAGAATTATTTTAGAGAAAAGTACGAAATATGTATAGCCAAGAAACAAGGTTAGTCATTGTAAGGTTGGAACAAACAAGAAACAATTATTTTAGAGAATAGATGAGTTTCAACGAATTGAAATAAAAACCCCTTCAGGTAGATGGCCCTGCTCGATCTGTAGAAAAGGCGTAGGTAGCAACTCTATAAGATGTACCCAGTGTAAGCTATAACACTTAAGAAGTGCAGCAATATCAAAGGAAGGCTAACTAGGAAGTTAGTTTTTGTATGTGGCAGATGTTCAGGAGCAATAAACACTGAAAATGTGGAGAAAACAACTTCTGCCACATTCCAGGAAGAAACACTAGACGTAGTTGATAGCTTCTGTTATCTAGGTGACCAAGTTAGCAGTAGGGGAGCGTGCGCTGAAAGTGTAGCTGCTAGAAGAAGAATAGCCTGGGCAAAGTTCAGAGTGCTCTCACTTCTGCTGGTGACAAAGGGCCTCTCGCTCAGAGTAAAAGGGAGAGTGTATGACACATGTGTACAAACAGCCATGGTGCATGGCAGTGAAACATGTGCTGTGACTGACGAGGACATGCGTAGGCTCGCAAGGAATGATGCCAGTATGCTCCGATGGATGTGTAATGACAGTGTGCATACTCGGCAGAGTGTAAGTACCTTGGGAGAAGAAGCATCAGTTGCCGTGTTCAACAGAGACGATTATGCTAGTTGGGTCATGTGGCAAGAATGGATGAGGATAGCTGTGTGAAAATGTGCCACACACTAGCGGTTGAGGGAACCTGTGGAAGAGGTAGACCCAGGAAGAACTGGGATGAGGTGTTGAAGCATGACCTTCAAACATTAGGCCTCACCGAGGCAATGTCTTATGAGCAAGACCTTTGGAAATATGATGTGTGTGAGAAGACCTGGCAAGCCACCTTAGACCATAATCCGAGGCCTCTGCCAGAAGTGTAGCCAGCCAACTTGTTCGTACCTTTCCTTCATGGGAGACTAAACTCGGCTTGCGAAAACCTGTTTGGGCAAGTGAATTCAAAATCGTGTTGTCACCTGTACCAGTGGTGCGCTAA
>NC_069001.1:37222111-37222645 GCF_001194135.2 Octopus bimaculoides
CGAAAACCTGTTTGGGCAAGTGAATTCAAAATCGTGTTGTCACCTGTACCAGTGGTGCGCTAAGAGCACTGTCCGAGCGTGATCATTGCCAGAGCAGCTGTCTGGCTTCCGTGCCAGTGGCACGTAAATAGCAACATTTGAGCGTCATTGTAACCAGCGTCGCCAAACTGGCACGTGTGCCGGTTGCAAGTGAAAGAAACATTCGAGCGAGTTCGTTGCCAGTGCCGCATGATTGGCTCCTGTGCAGGTGGCATGTAGAATACACCATTTTGAGTATGGCCATTCCCAGTACCACCTGACTGGCCTTCGTGCCGTTGCCACGTAAAAGCACCCACTACACTCTCGGAGTGGTTGGCATTAGAAAGGGCATCCAGCTGTAGAAACACTGCCAAATCAGATTGGATCCTTGTGTAGCCATCTGGTTCGCCAGTCCTCAGTCAAATCGTCCTACCCATGCTAGCATGGAAGGCGGATGTTAAACGATGATGATGATGATGATATATATATATAGACAAATATATAAATATACACACA
>NC_069001.1:37222727-37223179 GCF_001194135.2 Octopus bimaculoides
TAGGTGTTTTTTACGTGCCACTGGCACAGAAGCCAGTCAGGGAGCACTGGCCACAGCTACGATATTAGCTTTACTTGACTCAACAGGTCTTCTTAAGCATATCATATTGCACCATAAATCAGGTCTACTCTCAGCTGGGCCAGACATGTGTGGCTGTGATCTCACTTTAGTTGCTGGATCTTCTCAATCAAAGCACATCTCCAAAGGTCTCAGTCTCCTGTCACTGCATGTGTGAGGTCTAAAGTTCGAAGGTCATGCTTCACCACCTTATTCCATGTCATCCTGCGTCTACCTATTCTACGTGTTCCTTCCACAATTATGGAGTGGCACTTCCTCACGCAACTGTCCTCCTCCATACGTAACACATGATCATACCAGCATAGTTGTCTCTATAGCACACCACATTTCATGCGCTAGTATGGTCATGTGGCAAGAATGGATGAGGATAGCTG
>NC_069001.1:37223189-37223527 GCF_001194135.2 Octopus bimaculoides
AGTGGCACTTCCTCACGCAACTGTCCTCCTCCATACGTAACACATGATCATACCAGCATAGTTGTCTCTATAGCACACCACATTTCATGCGCTAGTATGGTCATGTGGCAAGAATGGATGAGGATAGCTGTGTGAAAAAGTGCCACATCCTACCGGTTCTGGGAACCTGTGGAAGAGGTAGACCCAGGAAGAACTGGGATGAGGTGGTGAAGCACAACCTTCAAACATTAGACCTCACCGAGGCAATGTCTTGTGACCGAGACCTTTGGAAATATGATGTGCGTGAGAAGACCTGGCAAGCCACGTCAGACCATAATCTGAAGCCTCTGCCAGGAGTA
>NC_069001.1:37227089-37257155 GCF_001194135.2 Octopus bimaculoides
CCAATGTTCGAAGGTCATGCTTCACCTCCTCATTCCATGTCTTCCTGGGTCTACCGCTTACACAGCTAGGGAGTGGCACTTCCTCACGCAACTGTCCTCATTCATACATAAAACATGATCATACCAGCGCAGTTGTCTCTGTAGCATACCACATTTCATGCTTCTTATGCCCAACTTTTCTCTAAGGGTACTTATACTCTGTCGTGTATGCACACTGACATTACTCATCCAGCTGATCATACTAGCTTCATTCCTTGCAAGCCTATGCATGTTGTCAACAGTCATGGCCCATGTTTCATTGGCGTTTAGTATGGCAATTCACACGCATGCATCTTACAATCTACCTTTCATCCTGAGTGAGAGGCCCTTAGTTGCTAGCAGAGGTAGGAGCTCACTGGACTTTGCCCAGTCTATTCTTACTCTAGCCGCTACACTCTCAGAGCAACCCCACCCCCACTACAGTCTTGGTCGCCTAAGTAGCGCAAGCTGTTAACTACTTCTAGTTTTCCCCCTGGCATGTGATGGAATGTTTTCTGTACATCTTCAGTGTTTATTGCTCCTGCGCATCTGACACACATAAAAACTAGTTTCCTGGTTAACCTTCCTTTCATATTACTGCACCTTTTATGTGTCCATAGCTTACACTGGGTACATCATATGGAGTTTTTACCCACATCTTCTCTACAGACTGAGCAGGGCCATCTACCTGAAGAAGATTGTGTTTTGACAGCCTTCCTACTTACTATGACTTTGGTTTTTGCTAGGTTGATCCTAAGGCCCTTCAATTCTATACCTTGCTTCCACACCCTAAACTTTGTCTCTAGTTCTGGTAGTGACCTGGCTATTAGGGCAAAGTCATCAGCATTCCAAGGAGCTCCCGAGGGCAGCCTGTCTTGAATTCCTCTGTTACTGCCTGGAGGACTATAATGAATAAGATGGGGCTGAGCACCAATCCTTGGTGAACCCCTACATGTACTCTGAATTCTTCACTATATTTGTTGCCAACCCTCACCTTACTGACAGCATCCCTGTACAGGGCTTGTACAGCTCTTACGCACGTAAAAGCACCCACTACACTCTCGGAGTGGTTGACATTAGAAAGGGCATCCAGCTGTAGAAACACTGCCAAATCAGATTGGATCCTTGTGTAGCCATCTGGTTCGCCAGTCCTCAGTCAAATCGTCCTACCCATGCTAGCATGGAAGGCGGATGTTAAACGATGATGATGATGATGATATATATATATAGACATATATATATATATATATATACACACACACACATATATATATATATACACATGTATATATTTGTCTCAAATTGAATGAGACGTTTCCATATTTATATGGAAATATCATCATCATCATCGTCTGTTTTCCATGCTGGCATGGGTTGGGCAGTTTGACTGAAGTCTGGAGAGCCAGTGGCTGCACAAAGCTCCAATCTGATCTGGCAATATTTCTACAGCTGGTAAAAAGCACCTTTGAAACATTTGGTCTCATGAAAGAAATGTGGATGAGCTCCTTTCAAGTGTTGGGCCTCGCAAACATTATGTCATGTTTGAGAAGACCCCTCAAGCTGAGCAAAATCACAGCTGTGGCAGATACTGGTGTCATGTAAAAGCATCCATTACACTCTCAGAGTGGTTGGCATTAGGAAGGGCATCCAGCTGTTGAAATCATGCCTAATTAGACTAGAGTCTGGTGCAGCCTTCCAGCTTGCCAGCCCTGCTTAAACCGTCCAATCCATGCTAGCATGGACAACGGCCGTTATATGATGATGATGAACAGTTTTTCTCCCAGTTCATCTCTAAGCATCTCTCCAACTCACCTTGTATCTTGAGCATCTACTGTAACATCTGTTCATTACTATTTTATTTCTATTTCCAGCTCTGCCCTGGTTACTCCACTCTTTTATAATATGAGTTGCTATATAACTTCTCTAATGCAAGAAACAGTCTCTGCTGAGACCTTTCATTATATAACATCTAGCATAAAGCCACATTCTTTCTACTGTTGCCCTCTCAATCAAAAGGAACCTTACTTTTGTAGGATGCATGACAACCTCATTTGATGTTGGTACCATGAAAAAGGCACACACTACACTCTAAAGTGGTTGGTATAAATAAGAAAATCCAGCCTTAGAAACCATGTCAAAGGAGACACTGAAGCATGACGCAGACTTTAGTCCATTCAAATCCTGTCAAGGTGTTCAAACTATGCTGGCATAGAATTTGCATGCTAAAAGATAAGGATAGCAATTTCTTCCTCATGTGAATACATGTATGATTAGGTAATTTTTCATAGGATAACTTTTATTACATAAATATTTGATGGTTTGTATGAATGCATACATGTGTAACAGATACTTTTTAGTCAATGAATGATCACAGATATTACAGAATTATGGTTTGTCTCGTGTATGAATATGTTTGTGTTTAGTTAAGATACTTTTTCGACAAAATGATTTACCACAAATATCACAAGGATATGGTTTTTCTCCAGTATGAATACGTTTGTGTGTATTTAAGTCACCACTCTGAGAGAATGATTTACCACAGATATCACAGTGATATGGCTTTTCTCCTGTGTGAGTACGCATATGTATAGTTAACTCTTTACTTAGGGTGAATGCTTTACCACACATATCACAGAGATGTGGTTTTCCCCCAGTATGAATATACTTGTGAGTAATTAAGTGAGCTCTCCTAGAGAATGATTTGCCACAGATATCACAATGATACGGCATGTTACCTGTATGAATATACTTGTGAATAGTTAAGTCACTACTTTGGGAGAATGATTTACCACAGATATCACAGTGATATGGTTTCTCTCCTGTATGAATGCGTTTGTGTACTGTTACTTTACTCTTTGAAGTGGATGATTTACCACAAATATCACAAGAATATGGTTTCTCTCCTGTATGCATGCGTTTGTGTATAGTTAAGGCATTACTATGAGAATATGCTTTACCACAGATATCACATTGATATGGTTTCTCTCCTGTATGAACACGTATGTGAGTAGTTAAATCACCACTTCGAGAGAATAATTTACCACAAATATCACAATGATATGGTGTTTCCCCTGTATGAATGCTTTTATGCATAGTTAAGAGATCATCACGAGCAAATGACTTTCCACAAATATCACACTGAAATGGCTTCTCTCCTGTATGAGTGCTTTTGTGTATAGTTAAGGCATTTCTTTCAGTGAATGACTTGCTACAAATATCACAGGGATACTGCTTCTTTCCTGTATGAATATGTTTATGTTTTGTTAAATTACTTCTTCCAGAAAACGATCTCCCACAAACATCACATTGATATGGTTTCTCTCCTGTATGAATGCGGTTGTGTATATTTAAGCCACTCTTTGTAGAGGACAGTTTACCACAAATATCACAGTGATATGGTTTCTCTCCAGTATGTGTGCGTATGTGTTTAGTTAGGGCATATTCTTTAGAGAATGATTTACTACAGACATCACAATGATATGGTTTCTCTCCTGTATGGATAGTAGTGTGAGCTGTTCTGGAACTTGCTTGAGAGATCAACATGCTATAGTTTTCACTGTGAGTAGACTTTTCTCCTGTCTCTTGCAGCATTTCAGTTGATGTCTCTTTTTTAATTGAAATGTTAATGATATCACTGTGCTTATATGTTTCTTCTGTCTCTTGCTTCATTTCGTTATGAAAATTAATCTTTTCAGACTCTGTTTTAATTTCAACCGGTGTTTCATATAATTCATTCTTAATTATAATTGGTGTCTTGCATAATTCGTTTCCAATTAGTGTCTTAGATAATTCATCTTCAATTTTAATTGGTGTTTCATAGAATTCTTTTTCCATAATTCTTTTTCTCTCACCAATTCTTATATTTTATTCTTAACTGTTTCTTCGATATTTCCACCAACTTTTATCTTTGTTTATACCTGAAGACGTTTCACACTTTGTTCACTTCTCCAAGATCAATGAAAATGCAAATCTCTGTATATATTCTAAGCTACTAATCTCACTTCGGAAAATATATTTCTTACATATTCCACCATAGATTTATCCAAACAGAACCATATTCGTTTGGTATCACAACTTCCTTTAAAGGATAAATGATAATCTGAAATAATATAGAAATAGTATAAGATACACAAGATACTTAAACATAGAGATTCACCAGCAGAAAATATCAATATATCATAAATACAATCTTTTACATGATCAATTAACATTTACTTTATAATTTTCTATTAAAATTACTTCATACAACCTTGTGTGAAGTCTACATATTTAAAGATTACAGCTACAATTTGAGACTATGTAATATTATATATGTTAAACTTCAGTAATAAACTGTGGGGAAAGAGAAGAATTTAAAGGTGTGGTTAGACAGTTTGACTAAAACTAGTAAACCTGAAAGCTACACCAAGTCCCAGTCTGGTTTGGCTTGGTTTCTATGGTTGGATTCCATTCCTATCGCCAACTGCTTCAAGAGTGTAACAGATGCCTTTTATGTGTCACCAGCACAAGTATTGTGAAAATTGAAAATGATCAAATTAGACATTAGTGCTGGAAAAATTGACTTGAAATAAAACAGAAAAAAAGAATATTCATTGTTAAACATTAAAAATTATCCTCAATTACAATCAGGACAAAGTTGAGGGAAAATTTGAAAAAAAAAACTACCTGTCACCTGACTGTTTCAAACCCTCTTAGCTTTAACAATAACTATACTAACCAATTTTAAATCCCAATGATGCAACAATATATAAAATGATGATATAATACTTGCAATGTAACGGTTTCAAACAGACAGAGAGAAAATAACAAGAAATTAGAAATTACACATTTTCCCCCACACACCCCTATAGTTATATCTCAGACACATCCCAACTATTTTTCATTAGGGCATATCACTTTCCATCGCGACCTTCATTTTCAGATGGAAAGGTGATGACTTAAGGGCGACTTAGCTGTTGTTTCTAGCCATCCACGACCATGTAGTACCTTCCTCGTTTCTTTGTCACTCTGATATGTATTGGTGTTTTTCAATATTTTGCCCGCATAAACACATTTTACCGAATGATGATGCGGATGTACCACAAAGGTTTTGTTTGGCTGAAGGACGATGCATTGCTTGGATTTAAGTAACAGCAAAAAAATTGAAATTGTAAATTTTAAAACCTCGCACCAAGTGAGTCCATGTGTGTATTCTTTTACTTGTTTCAATCATTTGACTGCGGCCATGCAGGAGCACCGCCTATGTAAAAAAAATGTCTATTAACAGAAAAGTATACGATTAAAATAGATTATTTTGTTTACACATTTGTTTTAAATCACTGTAGATAAATTCCAGTAATGATCTCAGACTCTCCAATACTAGTGTAATCGATAAGGGTCAATCCGTAAGGATTTATTGGGAGAAGAGGTGGAAAATTTAAATCGAAAATGTTTTTGCATAATTGTTTGAGATAGAGTTTGTAGAACACATATTCGCCAAAATTTTATGAAAATAGCAAAAACTACAAAAGTTATGACCGGTTTACATGGTGTGCTTCGATCTGGAATCGATAATAGACAGCGAGAATTTTTTTTTTAATTTTTGAATTTGAAAATTTTTTTTAAATTATAAAAATAAACAACTGGCAGATTCGAACTGTCCGTATTTTCAAACTATGATTAACAAAAAATAAATTCGGTAAAAGTTGGAATTTTAGGATTTATTGGGGAGGGATAAAAAGACTGTTTGTGCATAATCGTAGGAAATAATGTGTAGAACACAAATTCGCAAAATTTTTCTGAAGAAACCAAAAAATAAAATTATGAGGGGTGAAATGGTGTGCTTCGACCTGAACTCCGCCCACCAAACATTAAAATGATGGAAGAAGAAAAAACGATTGAAGAAATCAACATGCGCAAAATATACCTTGTATAAATCAGTCATTAGTAGGAAGGCAGTGGCGTTGATCAATGGAAAGTCTTATTGTTATATACATTTATCGTTATGTGTGAGTATGTATATGCATCGTAGGTTAATATGTCTACTTTTGTTTTGATAATTGTGTTTCAAGCCAAATATACTATTCTTTAGAAAGCCTTTATTCGATCAAAATATTAACTTCGTTTTCTTTTCATGGCAGACTGAAGTCGGAGCATGCGCATAGAGATGTTTACAGTCTTGTATTGGTGTGTGTATGAGCACGTGTACATATAATAATAATAAACTTAGACGCCCAGTACACTACAACCCATCAGAAAAGGTAACCAAAAATGCATGTACAGTACATGGGCATAGAACTTCCACTAGTAATGTATAAAAAGTCAGACAAGTGAATGAGTTATTAAATTTAAAAAAAAAAAAAGGAATATCAAGTGCAGTGTTGGCGAAGTTTGGGGAGCGTGGAAATTTGGAAGGATGTAGTGACCTGGCAGCTAACGACTGATGCCGTTGGTTTATTCTCTGCTTCAGTATTTCTAGGCGTGAAAAAGCGTTTCCTAAAGTCATGAGTACTGTTATTTTTTGATTTTATAACCATGTCCATGGGCTTATACATGTGTGGGACTGTGTGTGTATTCTTACCTGCATCTGTATCTAACGTCAAAGAGAAAACGCAGAAGAAAATGTGCAAACTGGGGAAAAACATGAATACATCAGGAAAAGCAATATTACATATGCAAGAAAAGGCAAATATATAAAAATGAGAAAATGACAGACACTTAGGGTAAGTTCATATATATACAGTCTGATTGGCCAGGGTCCAACAAGACAATGTGGATGTGGCGGAAATGTGCATCTAGTGTGCTGAAGGTGCCATGGGTGCACGAATGTGTTTATGCACCTTTGACTTTTGGCAGTGGAAGCAAATTCAAGAGTAGTCAGTGATGTCACATCTCATTTTCAGCCAGAAAAATCTAGCTGTAGTGTGCTTCACTGAGGCTCCAGGATGTGATAGATTATGCAGGGCTTCAAAAAAAAGCTCGTCTATGGGTCTCTATGATGAAGGGACAAGGCAAATCTGTTGATATATCACACAGGATCTGCCTGTCAGAGGTTTGCACAAGCAAGTATTTGAATTTGCACATCGCAAATTCAGAAGTTATCTTATTTTGAGTCTAGAGGGGGTTGCTCAACAGACAAAATATTCAGGACAATATCCACAGCGGATACTAAAGAATTGGCAAATAGGACAATGCATCTGCAGCAGTGTTTTGTGCATCAGAGATGTGTTGAATATCATTGGTGAAATGTAATATAAAGTGAAGGTATCTAGTCTTACTTGGTGAGTACTTTTCTGGCTTGGACTGCAAAGCAAAAGTAAGAGGTTTGCAAATGTTGCTGATGAAATTGCTGTAAAACAGAACTAGTTGCAGTGTCTGAAGCATCAACCACAAGCGAAAGCTTTGCATCGGGTGTGCAATGAGACATGCTTTAGAAAGCTCATGTTTTAGAGTGTCAAAAGTTTTGGTTTGAGTAGGAGTTACCAGAGGTGGAAGCAGTTTGTTAAGTTTTACCTTCCCCTCAAAGCAACATAGAGATTTCAGTTCAGCAGCCCATCTGTAAGTGTGTGTGTGTGAGGGAGAGAACATTGCAAAGAATGAATGAAATAAACATGAAATGAAAAAATTGTATAAATAAAAGGACATTACTACAGATGTATACGTCCCCGACTTTGTTACTTCATAACATCCAGAAATATGAATACTTTTTAACAAAATTTTCTACAAATACTGTGTAGGTATATCGATTGTTGAAAGATAACTCTTCAGCTGTACTTGAGCCATGGTTGTCCAACATTTGTGTATATTATCAAACTGGCTATACATGAAAACTTTAGGTATTCTTTTGTTAGTCATTCTGATGACATGACCAGCCCAGCATAGTTGTAATTGCATAAGAAAAATTTCAGTTTCTAGTTTTACACTATATGAAGAGGTTGGGATTTGATATTTTGCCCCCTAGAGTGTAACCACAAATCGTCTGAAGAGAACGTTCATCAAAGATGTCTAGTTGGTTGATGTGCAATCTATATGTAGTCTAAGATTCTAATTCTTAAGTTTGGTCAGTACAACAGCTTTGTAGACCTGTATCTTTGTGTCTACTTTTATATCCCTCTCATTCTATAGGCAATAATGAAGTTTGCCAAATGCACTGGTAGCTTTCCCTATATGATTGATTATCTCATCAGCAGAGGCATTTGAACTCACCATATAATCAAGATTTGTGAATGATTTCACATACATGAGATCCTTTTTGTCAACCTTTATATGGGTGTCTGGGAAATGGTGGATTTTGTTTTGCACCTCATATTTCTTTGGGCATAGAGCACAACTGGTGGATCACCGCATTTTTTCCCCCTGCTGATGGTAAGCCTGAGAGATTTGCTTGCTACAGAGAAAGTGATTTACATTTTCTGGCCTTCCTCAAGAAAGAGATGTTTCTACAGGAGCAGTATCATCAGTGAAAAAAATCTTGAATGATTATGTGATCAGCTTTGAACTGTTGATGGTTGAAGAATCCACCACTAGTCCAAATTTGGAATTTAACACCTGTGTTGTTTTCACTAAAGGTATACTTGAGCACCACTGAGAAAAATAGTGCAACAACTGGAGCCGAGACATAACCTTGTTTTGTGTCATTTGTCTGTATAACTTTATTTGAAGCTGTTGAGCTCGTCTCACTTGATATCGGCTAGAGTCATTATGTTTATTTTTTTGTATTCAGAAATTCATTCTGTTCTTCTTTGTTTCACAATAGTCAACTAATATTTTTATGTTCATAAATTCTGATCATATTTTCTCCTTTTTCTCACTAGTAAATCTAATCAATATATGAAATATGCTATGTGTCAACAATATATATTTAATATGCTATACGTATTTGTATTTATAGTCATTTTATTGTCAAACATTTTATTTCATATCTTCCACTACTACCTTTTATAGTCAACGTACTGAAAGTTATCATGTATTCAACTCTAGCCTATTTACACTTTATTTAAGTGGAACAAAAAACAGAAATATTTTAATAACAGGTTGAAAATTTAGAAGGCGAAGCTGTTTTGATACTTCCTCATATCTATATAAGAAATATTAATGTTCAGGAACTTTAGCAGTGAATGTGAATAACAGTGATTATAATATACCTTTGTAGCTCTTGCACAGAATGTGGCATAGATATTGTAAATGTGCTGATTTTGCTTAAGCTAAACCTTCTGTCCTTTGAAAACCTCTAGAAATTGTATGTAACCTGTTTGTAAGATCATGTACTCATGGGTAAATATGCAAATATTATAGTAGCTTTGAATACATATAGAACATTTGTGAAATTAGGTATAGCATTTATTATAGAAAATGACAATGTAGAATAACGAGTGAATCATTGACTATGACATATACATATTAAAAGTAATCAAAACCTGTATATCTGGAGAATAATTTTCTTCGTTACTAGTTATTTTGGCATTTTTATTGATGTTCTCATACTCAAACTAGCAACATTCATCATGCACAATTTTCAATACTATATATATATATATATATGTATATATATATATATATATATATATATATATATATATATATATATATATCCAATAAGAAAAATTTTATATTCACTCATACAAGTCAAAATGTGATAATTATTACAAAGTTTAGTACAACACCCACTATCATTATTGATGGCTTGGGTAATCTAGTATATATATATAATACAACTGGTTTCCTTAGAGATGGTAGCTTTTAGAACCTGAGGCAGATACATAGAATTCACTTCCAATTTCCTCTACAGGCCATCCCCACCACCCATCATCTCTTGATCACTAACCCTCCTATCAACTACCTAACAACCAGCAGCAGCATTCAGTTGCTGTAATTAAACATGAGCAGAACTACATACCTCAGCAGCTTTACCCTCATACCATTTACCTTTTGTATTAATCAGAACCAATTCATTTGATATCCATTGTTTGTGCTTAACACTGTCCTTCGCTACCCACATTTTATATGGACCACCCTTCTGTGCAAATAAATTATCTCATTTTATACACCACCATACACTCCTCGATCCCCCAATAAACTACACTTGCTTCCCTTGTTGACTACCCAAGCACATGTAATCTCTCTTTCATTCATCCTTACCCTGTCTATTATATCATTATTATTATTGTTTTGCTCTTCACTATTTTCTGTACTATTTGTCATCTCTCTCTCTACACCTACTTCGCCTGAACATATATGTATCATTGAGGGATGATAAATGTATGTTAGATAAAAGGTAGGCAATGACTATAGAAATTTCACTACATCCACCCACCTCAATATTACTCAATTTCTATAGTCATTGCCTACCTTTTATCTAACATACATTTATCATCCCTCAACAGTTGTTCTCCCAGTTCATCTGTCCGCATCCCTTCAACTCACCTCATACCTTAAAGTTCCACCCTAACACTTAATCATCACTATTTTATTTCCCTTTCCATTTCCATCCCAGTCACTCCACCCATTTATAATGTGACTAGCTACATAGCTTCTCTACTGCAAGAAACCATCTCTGTTGTGAGCTCTTTTCATTATTCAACATTTCCTATGTAACATACTTTCTAATGAATGATTCACCATAGATATCACAGAATTATGGTTTATCTCGTGTATGAATATGTTCGTGTTTAGTTAAGCCACTTTTTCGACAGAATGATTTACCACAGATATCACAGGGATATGGCCTCTCCCCAGTATGAATGCGTTTGTGTGTATTTAAGTCACTACTTTGAGAGAATGATTTACCACAAATGTCACAGTGATATGGCTTTTCTCCTGTGTGAGTGCGTATGTGTATAGTTAAATCACTACGTAAGGCAAAAGCTTTACCACACACATCACACAGATAAGGTTTTCCCCCAGTATGAATATACTTGTGAGTAGTTAAGTGTCCTCTTCTAGAGAATGATTTACCACAGATATCACAGTGATATGGTGTGTCACCAGTATGAATATATTTGTGAGTAGTTAAGTCACTACTTTGGGAGAATGATTTACCACAGATATCACAGTGATATGGTTTCTCTCCTGTATGAATGCGTTTGTGTACTGTTACTTTACTCTTTGAAGTGAATGATTTACCACAAATATCACAAGAATATGGTTTCTCTCCTGTATGCATGCGTTTGTGTATAGTTAAGGCATTACTATGAGAGAATGTTTTACCACAGATATCACAGTGATGTGGTTTCTCTCCTGTATGAACACGTATGTGAGTAGTTAAATCACCACTTCGAGAGAATAATTTACCACAAATATCACAATGATATGGTGTTTCCCCTGTATGAATGCTTTTATGCATAGTTAAGAGATCAACATGAGAGAATGATTTACCACAAATATCACACTGAAATGGCTTTTCTCCTGTATGAGTGCTTTTGTGTACAGTTAAGGCATTTCTTTCAGTGAATGATTTGCTACAAATATCACAGGGATATGGCTTCTTTCCTGTATGAATATGTTTGTGTTTTGTTAAATTACTTCTTCCAGAAAACGATCTCCCACAAACATCACATTGATATGGTTTTTCACCAGTGTGAATGCGGTTGTGTACATCTAAGCCACTCTTTGTAGAGGACAATTTACCACAGACATCACAACGATATGGTTTCTCGCCTGTGTGTACACGTATGTGTTTAGTTAGGGCATACACTTTAGAAAATGATTTACCACAGACATCACAATGATATGGCTTCTCTCCTGTAGTGTGAGCAGTTCTGGGACTTGCTTGAGAGATTGACATACTAAAGTTATCACTGTGAGTAGATGTTTCTCCTTTTTCTTGCAGTGTCTTACTAGGAAAATCAATCCTTTCAGACTCAGTGTTAATTTCAATAGATGTTTCAGTTTTTTTAATCGAAATGTTAACAATATCACTGTGTCTATACGTTTCTTCTGTCTCTTGCTCCATATTGTTATGAAAATCAATCCTTTCAGACTGTTTTGATTTTAATTTGTGTTACATATAATTGATTTTCAATTATAATTGGTGTTAAGGCAGTGAGCTGGCAGAATCATTAGCATGCCAAGCAAAATGCTTAGTGGCATTTCGTCTGTCTTTACATTATGAGTTTAAATTCCACTGAGATCAACTTAGCTGTCCATCCTTTCAGGGATTCATCTAAAGATTGTCTGAAATAGTAAAAAAATAGCATAAGATATAAGAGATCCAGCAGAAAATGTTCATATATTTGCAAATACAATCTTTTATTTGATCAGTTAACATTTACTTTTTAATTTTCTATTAAAATTACATCATACAACCTTGTGTGAAGTCTACATATTTACAGATTACAGCAATTTGAGACTGTGTAACACTATATTTGTTAAACTGCAGTAATTCATTACATGTGGGAAGAGGCTTATCAAAGACCTTAAACTCACGACAACACACAAAACCAACGGAATGATAAACAATAGTAATAACAAGTCTACTCAAGATATATCACAGACTACAGCTACACTTTCAGATTGTCTAACAAATATGTTATCTAGCTCAATTATTCCCGATTGAGCAGGGCCATCTACCTGAGGGGATTTATGACTTTGGTTTTTGCTAGGTTAACTCTAAGGCCCTTTAATTCTATACTTTGTTTCCATACCTCGAACTTCTTCTCAGGTAGTCATTCAGTTATAAGAACAAGGTCATCAGCACAGAGGTGTTCCCAGGGGCAGCCTGTCTTGATTTCTTCCATTATTGCCTGGAGGACTATGATGAACAAGAAGGGGGATGAGCACCAATCCTTGGTGAACCCCTACTTGTACTCTGAACTCTTCACTGTACTCGTTGCCCACCCTCACCTTACTGGTAGCATCCTTGTACAAGGCTTGTCTAGCTCTCACCAACCACTTGTCTATTCCTAGTTTCCACATCGACCACCACATAATGGATAGGGGGACTCTGTCAAAAGCTTTCTCTAAGTCAACAAAAGACAAGTACAGAGGTTTATCTTTGCTAGGTATTTCTCCTGCAGTTGCCTTACCAGAAATATAGCGTCAGTGGTCTTTCTCCCTGGCACAAAGCTAAACTGCATCTCATCTAGACTAACTCTCTCCCTGATTAGTTGGGCTATGACTCTCTCTGCAACCGAGAGTCATAGCAGACTATGACTCTCTCGATAGAGAGTCATAGTCTGCTATGTGGATGTGTTAAAAGAAAATTACAAGGTCAATTTGGAACATCAGGTAATTTTTCATGTCATATTTACACTAATTTATGCTGAGGAATTCTATACCAAAGAGAAAGACATCTGTTCATTTTTTGGCTGCTATAGTGTTCCGTGAAAATTTGTTTCAATTCTTATAATGTAATGTGGACATTACGAATCTCACTCTTACTTTTTGCAGTTTTCAAAATCAATATCGATAAATCTGATCGTTATCTTCGTGCAAAAACACAAAATATTCTACACAGAATTTTTAAAGCTTTAAACTAGAAGATAATTAACAGCAATAACCCTAAAACTAAATGTTAAGCGTATTAAAAACTACCCCCTAATTATAAACAAGGTGGACACTGCACAGGATCAAAAGGAAAATATGGAAGTGAAATGTTAAATACAAGGATCACCAAACATAATATTGATGGAAGAAGAAAAGCACTGAAAGAAAGAAGAAGACTATATGCACAAAAAATACCTCGTATAAATCACAGCTATTGTTAGGAAGTCAGTGGTGGTGGTCATTGGTAGGAAGGCAATAGCGTTGATGAATGGTGTGTCATATCGTTAAATGTGCGTGTGTATACATGTATAGTTAATATGTCTACTTTTTCTTGATAATTATATATTTCAAGCTAAATATACTATTATTTAGAAAGCCTTTATTCGATCAAAATATGAACTATATTCCTTTGTCAATTGCAGTCTGTAAGTTGGAGCATGCGCATACAGAGATAGTTATTAGCGAAGGTTATATCCTGGATCGGGGTGTGTATAGACACATGTATGTCTGGGAATACATTAACACTTTAAAATGATGGGGATAGAGTTTTATCAAAATTTTCGAAAATCTATGATTTCTTATCACCTCGCTCCCCGGGGCCCTCAAGATGGACTTATTCAAAAAATTTTTGCCTGACGCATTTAAAAATAAAACAATTGTCGAAATCCATGGAAACCCAGCAATTCATAAGTTCCTCGTTTTCCACTTAGTAAAAATCACGACAGGTATAGATTAACATTACTGTGCGCTCATTACGTTAAGCATATTAATTTCAATGTGTGTGTGTGCATACATACATACATATATATATATAAATAGACTGACAGACAGATAGATAGATAGACTGATTGATTGTAGGGACACCGTATTTTGTTATGCAACAAAGTATATTGAAGTCTTTATAAGTCAGTACTGCGTCCTACCGTGTTAGTGCGATTCAATCATGTTTTGGCAATACCTACACAGGTGTGTTTTAAGAAATTGCCTGCTAACTTTCAAAGTGAGTGAATTACGATTACTCTGTTACTTGTTTCAGTCATTTGACTGCGGCCATGCTGGAGTACTGCCTTTAGGTGAATAAATCGACTCCAGGACTTATACTTTGTAAGCCTAGTACTTATTCTATCGCCTCTTTAGCCGAACCGCTAAGTTACAAGGACGTAAACACACGAGCATCGGTTGTCAAGCGATGTAGGGGGAACAAACACAGACACACACGACGGGCTTCTTTCAGTGTCCGTCTACCAAATCCACTCAAGGTGGATACTGCACAGTATCAAAACAAAAAAAAAACTGTGGAAGTGACATGTTAAATATGACTACTTTTTAATAATTCTTTATTTTGTGATAAATATATTATTCTTCGCACGAAATTATCAGCCTTTGCAGAACTCTGATGCTTCTGATATATTACTTACTATATGAGTTCTATTTTTCTTGTTTGCATGATTGCTCTACTGCAAAGAATAAATTAGAAAAAGTGGGGGAGAACCGAATTTGAGAGGGGGATGGCTCAAAGAAGGTATTCCCCTGAAGATGTAAAAAGATGATAGTTGTTGAGTTAAAGAAGACCAGTTTTAGATTCTGGGGGCAGATGTATGTGAAAAATGAGAGGGGATTTCTACGATAATTGATGTAAATTGAGTTTGTTGACACCTTCATATGCTCGTGAAATTGTGGAAATATCAGCTAGTGAAGTACAGAGGTAAAAAGGAAAGCTGGACTAGACTCTTCCTTAAAGATCATGACAACAACCCGCGGGGAAAGGTGGACATAGTGAAGGGGGGGGCCCACTAATTCCTGCATAGATGATATCTTGGTGGACGAGTCACTGGTAACAGCAAAAGAAGTTGAAAGCCATCTGAAGAATTTGGGATATAGTGGGACCAGTGTCAGGACTGAGGATGAGGAAAGGTAGGTCAAAGGGGAATGAAATTTCAGATCTAAAGGACACTCTGACCCATCGGGAGATGTTTTCAATGTGGGTATGAGTATTAAGCTACAATTTTATCGCTGGGTGACGTCGGACTATATGCAGCTATGTGAAAACAAGTAATGGAGTGAGCTGGGGAGAGAAAGTTGAAGAGACAACGATTGTGATGATGAAGAATATTGTGGACAGAGTGAGAAAGGTGGATCCAATGAGAGGGAATTGGCTTGCGGCTAAGTCAGAGAGGGCGTTGTATGGTGTGATGCTAGTAGCATAACGATGGGTGTTGTCCTTAAAATAGGTAATGCTGTAGTAGAGGATGCGAGCTGGCTACAACCATATAAATTTAGTTAAACTGGAAGATGTATTGTCGGGCATAAATGTGGCTCTAAGGTGGGGATTGTTATATCCAAAACCAGACTTATTCAGTTAATGTGCTTGGGTGGGTTGGGTCAGTAACTACTTGTGAGAAGATTGGTGTTCTAAACATAAGGAACTGCGAAGATGATTAAGTGACATCTGGAACTCCTAGCAGAAGCTTCGTGTTGTCTTGGTGCCCTCAGAGAAGAACAAAGCAGATGTCTTTGAGTGAGAACAAACTGGGTGTGGATGCTATGGAGAGTTTAGAGAGGGAGGTGACCGCAGTGTGTTGCTGGAACTGAAAAAGACAATACATGACATGCACCATATGGGGGTGCACAGAAAGTTGCTTTTGGTCTGCCACCAAGGAGAATTTTCAGAGAGGGGTTAGGAGGTGTGATGGGTGTCAAACAATTAACATCACGTTGGGTGTGCATGAGAAATTTTTGCGAATTTGTACTCTACACATGGAAATTCATACGGTTATATATAAAAAGAAAAAACTTTTCGTGCATGATTTAACCCACAAAGCGCTGGGATTTGCACTTACATAGCAAGGACTGCTGAGCACATTTTATAAAATTGAGACTACTCTGCACACATAAAAAACAAAAAAATAGTTAAAATATCTTCTTAGTATACAATGGTGGCAAGTTTTACATCATCTGAAAAGTCATAAGTTGAACTATTAGTCCTCTTGCATTCTGGGGGGTATCGGAGCGTTTGAGTGACATTAGACCCCCAACTAACGCCCATAAATTAGATACATCTATCTGGGCCACGATCGTGGGCTGTTGCGCTTTATGTATCAAGGTCTATTTAGCTGTTATCTTTAGCACATCTCATACTGCATGTATTTTAAGAATTTAATAAGCGACAAAAAGAACACATGGTAAGCAGCTTGGTTTGTTACTATGGAAACAGGCACCTGTATGTCTGTGACTTTCGATTGGCTAACATTACTCCAAATTTGTAAACATTAAACGCTATTAACTCTTTATTTATTGATTTATGGCGAAAATGAATTTCATGTTAATGATAATTTTACAAAACTTCATCAACATGCCATATACGAAATCAATTGGAAAAGAAATTGAAAAGCGGCAGATTCCACATCCGAACAAATTAGTTTTCGTAGCACTGGATGACTTCCGATTCTCTTCTGTATGAAAGCCATATTCGTGTATGTTGAAGCTATGTCAAGGTGACACAATTCGTTACTGACACTTTGCCATGCGCATGTTCAGCCGGATATCGACTTCATGCTGCTATTGAAAATGAAAACGTAGAGATCGTTAAACGGATAAAACTTAGAAGAATAATTTATTTGGCTTCAAACCTAAAGTGTAATTACATTTCCCTATTATGTGTGTGTGTGTGCAGCATTAAAACTTCTCCATTCACCAATACATATGACCACCACCATTGACTTCCTAACAACAGTCGTGATTTATACGAGGCATTTTTTGTTCCAAGTTATGTTTTCATTCAGTTGTTTTTCTTCTATGAATGATGATCTTTGTATTTACATGTCACTTCCTCATTGTTGTTTTGACACTGCAGTGTCCACCTTGTTTATAATTAGAAGATATTTTTAATACAATTATCATTTATTATTACTGTTACATATCATCCTCTTTTAAGGTTTAAAGATAATATATTAACTGAATATCTTGGATTACCTTCCTTCATCAATAGAGTTTCTATGTCACGAGTTAGCAACTTTTCTGCATCTACAGATAAGTTTAGCGTATTGATGAGTGGACAGTGGGCTAAAAAATAGGTGAAATATGAGAATTATCTATTCAGATTCATTTAGTTACATTTTTTTTAATGTCAGATCAATGAATGATGCCCACTGGAAAAATATTTTGCTTTAACGGAGGTTTGTTAATGTCTCTATGAGTGAAAAATACGACGACATATTGGCTGGCGATGTAATTACATTTTGTGACAATGAAGTTATGTACAAAGTATTTAACAGCTATGAATTTAAAGTCAATTTTAACATAGTGTCTTTGAATATATATATATATATATATATATGGCTATGGTCAATATACATTCATTGTCTGGAATATGTTCAAGACTGATTTTAATAAATTTACAAAGGAGTTTCTACCATTTTTAGATATCAACAGAGATTGAAGTTGAGGGAAATTTCTTGGTAGAAAGTAAAAATAAAATATAAGAATTGGTGAAAAAAGAACAATTATGGAAAGCAAATTATGTGAGACACCAATTATGATTAAGACAGAGCCTGAAAGCATTGATTTTCCTGATGAGATGGTGAAAGAGATGGGAAAAACGTCAAATCATTGTGATACCTGTGGTAAATCATTCACTCGAAGAGGTCCTTTCATTAGGCATAAGTGCATTCAAGTAGAGGAAAAGTCTCATCATTGTGATATCTGTGGTGAATCATTCTCTCAAAGGAAAGTTTTAACTACTCACAAACGTATTCATACTGGAGAAAAGCCATATCAATGTAATATTTGTGGTAATTCATTTTCTCGAAGTAGAAACTTAACTACTCATATACGTATTCATACAGGAGAAAAGCCATATCACTGTGATATATGTGGCAAATCATTTGCTCGGAGTGATCAGTTAAATGTACATAAATACATTCATACAGGAGGGCAGCCATATCACTGTGATATCTGTGGTAAATCAATGTCTTCAAATAGTAAATTAACAATACATAAACGCTTTCACACTGGGGAGAAGCCATTTCAGTGTGATATCTGTGGTAAATCATTCTCTATTAGTAGTCATTTAACTACTCACAAATATATTCATACAGGAAAGAAGCCATATTGCTGTGATATCTGTGGTAAATCATTCTCAGTAGGAAGTAATTTAACTACTCACAGGCGAATTCATACTGGAGAAAAGCCATATCACTGTGACATCTGTGGCAAAACCTTATCTGATTCAGGTAACTTAACCAGTCACAAACGTATTCATACAGGAGAGAAACGATACCTCTGTGATATCTGTGGTAAATCATTTTCTCACAGTGGACATTTAACTGCACACAAATGCATTCACACCGGAGAGAAGTCATATTGCTGTGATATCTGTGGTAAATCATTTTCTCGTAGAGAAGTATTAACTGTACACAAACATATTCATATAGGTGATAAGCCATTAAACTGCAATGTTTGAAGTAAATCATTTGCTCTAAGTAGTCAGTTAACTGTGCACAAATACATTTATACAGGTGGGCAGCCATACCTTCATAATATTTGTGATAAATCAATGTCTTTAAATAGTAAATTAACAATATACAAACACTTTCATACTGGAGAGAATCCATTTCACTGTGATATCTGTGGTAAATCATTCTTGATTGGTAGTCAGTTAACTACTCACAAACACATTGATACAGGAAAAAAAGCCACCTTGCTGTGATATCAGGCAAATCATTTTCTGACCCAGGTAACTTAACAAGTCGCAGGTGTATTCATACAGGAGAAAAGCCACATTCCTGTGATATGTATACTATATTGTTTTCTCATAGAGATATATTAACTAGACACAAGTGCATCAATTTGGGAGAGAACCCATATCATTGTGATATCTGTGGTAAATCATTGTCTCAGAAATAGCACTTCATTGTCCATGTATCTATTCATACAGAAGAATAACTGAGTCAATGTATTTAAGTTGTGGTGGTAAAAAAATATCTAACCATAGATATATATTTACAGAAGGTAGACAAACCTATCTTTCGAAATTATATTTTATGTAACTCCAACTAACATTTATATTCATGTCTTATTGCATTGATATTTTTAAGAAAAGTACTGTTTTGGACCTAACATATTTCCTGAAAGAAAGGCAAGATACAATTAATTTATTGGACATTGTGGGTAAATAACTAAGGAATGTTTTCTCATAAATCAGAGATAACATCACCGTTCAGTTATTATGTTAGAAATAAAAATTGCAAATGATGAAATATATTTCATCATAGCATTTTGGAATAAAAATGTAATGTCTTATGTACATTCTTTGTCTTTTATACATTTGCTCATGATGATGGCAACATGGCTACTTGTCATTTCCATATAAATATCTTGATTCGTTTGTGTGCCACTGTATCATTGCTCTTTGCTTGCCCCTGACCTGTGTATTCTACCCACATGCCTTGTCTCACTGTGTTATTGCCATCTGCTAGCTCCCAGCCTGGGTATTCCACTCGTACGTAACAAGAAAACTTTCTCCCACAAACCAATTTACATCTCTTTCTCGCATTTCTTCCTTCATTCACTATGCCTAGCTCTCACTTCCCAATTGTGTCCTCACACTCCTGTTCATTGCTATCCAGTAGCCCCTCCAACTCTATATATACCCAGGTCTTTCACCACCTACTTTCACTCTTTAATCGCACTCCCTTTGCAATATCCTGTCACTTATATTATGGCATTTGAACCTCAAGGGTATGCTCTGGCTCTTGCCACTATCTATACGTCTCTCTTCCTTTACTCAACCATCTCATTTATATTCTGATACCCAATCCTTGTGAGTATGCATGACATTTTGCCACCATCTCCATCCTGCAGTCTCCCACTCTCTCTTGCACTTCCCTCAGGTTGGGCAACCGTGTATTTCCTTTGTGGTAGCACACCTGTTTCCGTCTTTAATCCTGATCTTTCTCTCTCCGGCCAGGTAACTTTGTACTTCCTCTACAGCAAGACACCTGTATCTGTTTCACTATAATCTTTTTATCATCACCTCTTCCAATGCCACCTCCCCTCTTAAATTTTTTTTTTTTGCAAGTACTTGGTGACCCTGTCAGTACAGATGCCACTTAAAAGCTCCCAGTCCACACTGTGAAGTGATGTCATAGGAGAGAAATGTGTCCGCATGGATGATGGTGCACTTGCTTTTAATGAGTCTGCAAAGAAAGAGGCTTGGAGATGCCATTATGAAAGACTGCTGAATGTGGAGAATGAATGGGATGTGGAGAGTCTGCTGCAAATGTTGACCCAATCGAAGGACCAGCTATCCAAATTGACAGTACCCTAGTAGATAAAGCAATTAATCCGGCCCATCAGGAATCACCGCTGAGATGCTTAATCTGCTGTTGTTATTAACTTCTATTGGAAAAAAATTTAGGAAAATGTTACATAGGTTTAAAGTTTATTGTACCTGTGCATCTTCCACGTACAAAAGTTGGTTTCCCTGTTAACCTTCCTCTGATATTTCTGCACCTTTTATGTGTCCAAAGCCTACACCAGGTGCATCTTATGGAGTTTCTACCTATACCTTTTCTATAGATTGAACAGGGCCATCTACTTGAAGGGATTTGTGATTTGTCTGCATTCCTACTTTCTAAAACTGGTTTTTGTTAGGTTAACTCTAAGGCCCTTTGATTCTAGACCTTGCTTTCATACCTGAAACTTCTCTATTTCAGGTATAAGAGCAAGGTCATCAGCATAGAGAAGCTCCCAGGGGCAGCCTGTCTCGAATTCCTCTGTTATTGCCCGGAGGACTATGATGAACAAGAGGGGGGGGGGGGTTGAGGACCAATCCTTGGCGAACCCTTACTTGTACCCTGAATTTTTTGCTGTACTCATTGTCACCCCTCACCTTACTGGTAGCGTCCCTGTAGATGGCTCTCACCAACCACTCATCTATCCCTGGTTTCCACATTGACTACCAGATAAGGGATGAGGGGACCCTGTCAAAGGCTTCCTCCATGTATAGAGTTGAATTTTGTGTAGCCACCTGTCAGCGACTTTTCTCCCCCACCCATTTTTAGGGGGTATTACCCATTTTTCCGGGCTCTTTTCACAGCTATATCCCATTCGAAATTTGCGTTAGTTTTTGTATGAGAAAATGGAAGGGAGTGGAGCTTGTTTGTAGTTTGTAGAGGAAACATTAAACGTGCCCGAGAGAAAAACATGGTATTTCCCGACAACTAAAAGTCATGAAGAACTATGAAAGAAGGCGAATAAGTAATGGGGGTGGGGGGAAAGAAGAGAACTAGCAGTCGATTGTTCTAGAACTCCCAAAATGAAAACACCTGAAAAACGTTCCCTCTATTCATTACTAAAGGTCTTTCTCTCTTCATTGCTAAAAATAAAGAAGCTAGAAAAAATCGATCGTATTTCATTCTAATTGTCATTGTAAATGACTGATGCTTTCCTTTCTCTGTCTCGATTGCTTCACTCCTCTTCTCTACGGTTAAGAGAGTGAAGGTGCATGGCTCAGTGGTTAGGGGTATTTGGCCCACGATTGTAAAGTCATGAGTACGCTGTGTTCTTAAGCAAAATACTGTACTTCATCTTGCTGCAGTTCACTCAGCTGGCAAAAATGAGTTGTAGCTGTAACTGAAAGGGGCCAGCCTTGTCACATTGTGTTACACTGAATCACCCTGAGAACTACATTAGGGGTACACATGTCTGTGTCCTTGCAGATTTCCATAACAGTCAGTTGCAACTTCAGGCTGCTGGCAATGGATGCCTTCAACTGCCTAAAATACCATAACTTTTAAATGCTTGTAACTTCTTTATTATTAATTTTTAGACAAAAAAAAAAAGAAAATTAAAATAATGTAATTTTGTCATCAGTATGCAAACTTATTACACAACTACATTTGCTGTAAGTATTCTGGTGAAAATTTGAAGTGGTTGGGAGGAATTTAACAAGATCCAGAACCACCTGAAGTATTTCCAGTGTTTACATGGTTTAAAAAATATTGTCGTTGTGATGTAATTTTGCATACTGATGATGAAAATTGCATCCTTTTTATCCTACATTAATAATTAAGAAGATACAAGCATTTAAAGTTATGTAATTTTAGCCAATATTACCAATGTATCAGATTTTGTAAATATTATTTCATTCTCACGCCCATTCGTCGGCGATGTATGTAACTCAAAAAACAAAATTCAGCTAAATATAATATTCTATCAAGTTTCTTTGAAAGAAAGAAAATGGTTCACAGTATAAAACATTATATATTTTTTATTTACTTTTATTAATTCTTCGATATAATTCATATGATTTTCATCATAAACAAGCAAAAATACATTGTTCAGAAAATCATCTGCTGAAATTTTCACAAAATATCAGGTCATTAAGAATGATGTAACGGAGCGGTTACCAGTATGTAGCAGTTGTTGTCAATGTTTTTCTGTTTTCATATTCGTTTGCCACATACTTGTTAACACCCACCAGGCTGGTTAATTAATTTTTTTGTTCCCGGATGAGGATCTGTATATTGATCGATGATGTTAACTCCAAGAAAGAAAGACAGTAGCCGAAGTTGTAGATAACATTTATTTCTCAATTACATATAATCAAAGCTAAACCACGACGGGCAGGCATGTATAAAAACAGTTAGAAAGCATATGAAGTAACACGAGTTATAGTTTCTTGTAAGTGTAGCGTTGAACTTACATATTCCCATGTTCCTTGTCATTGTAGCAGCAGTAACTAAAGTGATGCTGTTGAAACGAAAGTGAGTGATTGAGAAAGTAAGAGAGGGGTGCTCAGGACAACTGTATTGGTGAATTTCATAGCTGTCCCTCTATGACATTCTGTCAAGACGGTATTTCAAACCGGTCGGCCTGCTCTCCGTCGTTTGCCCTCACTAACTGATTTTTTTTGCCTTGGAGAATACTGGTGTTTATGACTATGCAGACTAGCTAGAAGTTCACTAATCATTTCATCCATTTGGTGGATGTATACATCCGGCAACAAACTACTACAAGATGTCAACGACGTTGGTGGAAGTTGGCTTCTTTCTCAGTTTCACAATGTGCGAAGACTAATATCGATATCTTAAGTAATATATTACATATATGAGATCCTCAACATCTTTCAATCGATGCTAACATTCCACGATGCGCATGTTCAGCCGGAACCTGAATTCGGCCTTCAAACATAAAAACAATTTGATGCATAAATTGACCAAGCGACTGTTTATTTCCATGTTATATACTTATCAACGATATATATATATATATATAGTGGAAGAAATTTTCTCTTGAGCAACACGACCACCGTCGCATACTTCCTAATAGAAGCTATGATTCATAAAAGGTATTTTTTTAATTGATTTTTCACAGTCAAACGTCATTTCTACTCTCATAATCTGAGTGTTTTCTTTTGTTTGATTCGTATAAAATTGTGACATTCCTGAAAAGAAACTAATTTTTATCACAAGTCACCACAGTCAGAACTGACCTAGGGATATAAACAACGACGAATGACCGGTTTGAATACAACCGAATGTTATCGCCCACCATTGTGTAGTTTAACGCACATAATGTTAGACAATGTGATGGTGAGGCTGTGATGTATTTCTATTAATATTGTTTTGGTTTTGTGTAGTCATTACCAGTTATGGGCCTTGTTAAGGCCTGGAAGTTATTCTTACGAAAGCGACTGTCTTTAGTTTAACATATAAAGACAGAAGAGCATTGTTGTTAGCTTGAAGCATTGTGATATAAAAGTAGGCAACAAATAACGAAGGCAAGCTTCTAACAATGCAGAAAGGGAAAGTTGAGTAACCATTTCATAATTCATGCAAAAAAGCTCATCATCAGAGTTTGTGTAGATGATGCGACATTGATTACTCTCATTGCCCTTTCGGCAATAAAAATGCCAAAATCTACCTATACTCATTCTTGTAAACAGCATAGTTCTTTATGATGAACCTTACGCCTCCAATATATAAAGGTTGTTCAACTTCCACTTTTCATTGTTAGTCTTTCTACGCTACTTCGTATTTTTCTTATATATGTATATGTTACTCTAACACAATATTTGTACTTATGTAGACTTTACACAAGGTTGTATGTTGTAATTTTAGAAATTAATTGAACTTTCTGTTCAGTGATTGAGATAAATGGTTAGATCTACAGCTTAATCGATAGAGGAAGGTAGATAATTTTCTGTTGTTCAAAATATTCAGCTTCACTTATATATCTTGAACCGTTTCTCTATTATTTCAGATATAACAGATGGTATCTGCATAAAAGAATTTTTTCTTTCCTTTAGATTCATCATAATTTATCATCTAAAGACTGAGATTATTATATTATTGGATTCTAATTTTTTCTACTTGCATTCTAACTAAACTTAGACATCTTTCCGAAAGAGTTTCTACAATCTTCAGAAATCAACAGAGGTCCAAGTTCTTTCATGAAAATAAGAATGAAATATAAAAATTAGTAAAAAACGAAAAATTATGGAAAACACATTATGTGACAAATCATTTACGCTTCAGACAGAGTCTGAAAACATCAATTTTGCAGATAAAATGTTGAAAGGGACAGGAAAAGCATCGAACCATTGTGATATCTGTGGTAAATCATTCGCACACAGGAACTCTTTAACTGCTCACAAACGTATTCATACAGGGGAGAAGCCACATCGGTGTAATATTTGTGGTAAATCATTTATTTCAAGTTGTCACTTAACTACTCATATACGTACTCATACAGGAGAGAAGCCTTATCACTGTGATATCTGTGGTAAATCATTTGCTCATAGTACTCACTTAACTGTACATAAATATATTCATACAGGAGGGCAACCATACCATTGTGATATCTGTGGTAAATCTATGTCTTCAAACAGTAAATTAAAAGTGCACAAACGCTTCCATACAGGAGAGAAGCCATTTCAGTGTGATATTTGTGGTAAATCATTCTCTATTAGTAGTCACTTAACTACTCACAAATATATTCATACAGGAGTGAAGCCATATCACTGTGATATCTGTGGTAAATCATTCTCTGTAGGAAGTAACCTAAATACTCACAAACGACTTCATACAGGAGAAAAGCCATACCACTGTGACATCTGTGGCAAAACCTTATCTGATTCAGGTAACTTAACTAGTCACAAACGTATTCATACAGGAGAGAAACGATACCTTTGTGATATTTGTGGTAAATCATTTTCTCACAGTGGTCGTTTAACTACTCACAAACGCATTCACACAGGAGAAAAGCCATATCACTGTGAAATTTGTGGTAAAGCATTCACTACCACAGGTGAAGTAACTGTTCACCAACATATTCATACAGGAGACAAGCCATATTCATGTGATATCTGCGGTAAGTCATTTCCTCGTAGAGAATCATTACCTATTCACAAACGCATACATACAGGTGAGAAGCCATATCGCTGTGATATCTGTGGTAAATCATTCACTGTGTCAACTACTTTGACTATACACAAACGCAGTCATACAGGAGAGAAACCATATCACTGTGATACCTGTGGTAAATCATTCACTACAACAAGTTACTTAACTAAACACAAACACATTCACACGCGAGATACGCCATATCACTGTGATATCTGTGGCAAATCATTTTCTCAGAAACGTCATTTCACTGCCCATGCATTGGTTCATACAGAAAAGTAACTGTCAAGTCACTGTATAATGTGCTGTAAACAAAATATCTAACCATAAATGTATTCATAGAGAGAGGTAGATCTCTCTTTTTGAGATTATAATTTGTGTGACGACAACTAGTATCTAGAGTCTTGAAAATATCTTACCACTTTGATTATTTTAATAAAAGTATTGTTGCAGAAAATAGTCATATATATTGCAACTAACATATTTCCTGAGGGAAGACAAAATACAATGAATTTATCGGATGTTGTGTGAAAATAACAGAAATAAAAGTGCAGAACAAATCAGGATAATAGTATGATGTCTTGTATGTAGTGTTTGTCTTTTATACATTCAATCTTGTCTATTCCTCAACAAGTTACCAAAAGTAATCTCTTCAACCAACAGTGTGTGTATATAATCTATCTTTTTGAAATTTGTTCCTATATTCTACATTCTGTGTCAAGTGTTATGTATTTTTCTCAACAATGGAATGAGTCATGATTTAAATAATGGAATAAAGCTAAATGTTTTTGGCTTTAACATTGGAGAAAGTTATTGGTGCTCTTGTACAATACTCCTATTACTTTCTTGACCCACTCCTACTTTTTGCACCTTCCCCTAATTGGGTAGGTTGCTGGAGTATTTTGGAGGGAGACATAGTACATAATGAGAGATTGTTTGGTTCTGTGGTGAGTGATGAATCAGTTTAATATAAGTGGAGAGAACAATGGCAATGGGTGGAAAATGGTTAACAAAAGATATGGTACCAGGTAGTGGAGAAAAAAGATGAAGTGGTATCAAGGGAGAACTGCAGTGAAGGACATGTACAGAGGAGGGAAAGGATATGAGGAGACAGGTCATGGTGGTCATTTGTGCACATGTATATATATATATATATATGTTTGCATACACACACACTGCTTTCAAAACTCAATTTCATTAAGCAGGGCTGGTTTTCTGAAGAACTGCATATTGTTAGTCTTCCTGTTCCTTTGACATATTTTCCATGGGGCTCAAGGTGTTGAAGTTAGCATTACACCACTTCCTCCCATGTCTTACTGTTTCTCCCTCTTCCACAAGCTCCAATCACTTGATTGGTACTTCTTCATACAACTGTCCATATATGTATCATATTCATACAAGTGCTATCTTGTTTTTTTTTTGCACACTACGTGAGATTCATCTTGTGACCAGTTTTCTCTTTATAGTTTATCATTGATGCACAGCCAGTAAAGAATGCACAATTTTTTTCTTGTCTTCCCAAGTCCTCTACCATCAAAGCTTGTCTCTCACTACCATGCACTATTGTAGTTCTGATGTTAAGATTCATACAATCAGCTCTTCACTCTGCTTGTACACCTCTCACAACTCAACACTTAGCTTCTTTCGTGACCGTGAAATTACTATATGTGATACCCTGACAAACACCATATCAACATAAGCCAAGTATAATTGTCTACTCTTAGGCAAGCATTTCTCTTGCGGTTGCCTCTCTTGGAAGGTTGCATCTGCTGTACCTCTTCCAATTTGAACGCCCCACTGCTTCTTATCTAGTTACAGCCTGTCACAAATCAATTGTGCTATAATTCTGTGATTTTCATAACCTTATTCAACAATTTGATTCTTCTGTAGCTGCTTCTTAAGGCATCACCTTTGCCTTTGTAACAGTTTATGGTGATACTCCTATGCCTGACACTCTCCTTTATAACTTGATTTCCTATCTGGTTGGAAATCATGTATCCCCTTTCAGCACATATCTTGAGCATCTCTGCTACGATCCATAATGGGCCTGCAGCTTTCCCCCCTCAATGTTCTTCATTACCTTACCTGCAATGCTACTTTCAAATTGCATTGCTGGTCTCATGTCTTCCTAAGTATACCCCATTCAGTTCATGTAACCAATGTATATATTTTGCTGCAACCACTGTCATTTATTACTTCGTTTTACAGAGGTGGTGAATTGTCTTTTTTTTTCCTTATTAATTTTTTCAATTGTGTTCTCTGTCTTGTCCAGTTTCTAATTTGATTTTGTAAAACGGTAAACGCTGTGAAGGCAATAAAATATCTCATTTTCATCTCTGTTCATATATTAAAAGAAAAAAACAACTATACACCAAATTTAAAATCAGAACATGATTAAAGGAATTGAAAATTGTGAGCCAAACAGAAACGATTCCGGTGCTGTGGGGCAATCTTTGGTCATTTTTATGGTGTAGTTTAAGGAATATTTGCCTCCTAGTTCTAGGATATCGAAAGACCATGCAAAGCTTTCGTCTGGTACCATGGAGACAAACAGTCGCGACATACAGTATGGGCGGTAATGAAGGCTTCCGAATAAGTAAAATAGCGAAAATTTAATTGCTTGTAACATTATTATTATTAGCTACTATCAAAAATAATAATAATAATAATAATCTGCTGAAAATTTGAGAAATGAGACATTCATTGAAGAGATCAAAAGCTATATGAGTGGTTGAACAGGAGCAACAAACTATTATAGAATATCAACGAAGATGATGGAAGTTGGCTTCTTTATTTCATTAAATTGGTCATGGAGACCTTACACAGAATAAGAAGCTTGTGGGCTGGACGTAGACAAAATGAGATGAAATGAAAACGTAAAGATAAAGATGAGAGGGATGTCGGCGCCCACCGATCAACAAGCCCTCAGATACAATTTTTCCTTTACAATCAATACAAAATCAATAAGGTAAAGATCAATCCTCATCATCAAAGCCCCCAAACATAAGAAATATAGACAGAAAAAAAGAATAGTTGGAAGTTGACTTCTTTCTCAGTCTCATGACGTGCAAGTAGTGATATCCATGTCTAGATATACATTGCATATGTGCTATCTTTGCATCTCCCAAACGATGCTAACATTCTATGATGCGCATGTTCAGCCGGAAGATGAAATCGGTCTTCGAACACAAACTGTACTGTATTAATTTTAGCAAAATTTGTTGAACAAACGGCAGTATTTCGCACGTTATTATATATATGCATACACTTACACGCAGAGCGGACGAAATTTTCTCTTCAACAACGAGGTATTTTTATTGACTTTTCAGTGTTTCTTTCAGCAAAGCAATGTGGTCTTCTGCTTGACTCGTCATTTATGACGAATTTACACCGCAGAAACTCTCACAACAGTAGAACTGACCTCGGGCTATAAACAACGATGAGTGACCTGCTTGGATAGAACCGAATGTTATCGACATCTATTGTGTTGTTGAATATATATGTTAGACAATGTGATAGTGCTATATCTTAACTGGACGTTTCTATTAATATTGTTTTGGTTGTTTCGTCATGGCCAGTTACGGGCCTTGTGAAGCCTGTAATTTACTTACTCTTTCGAAAGCAAGTTTCTGTAGGTTAATACAATAGAAAAGCGTTGTACTTTGCTTAAAGTATTGTGATACAGAAAGTAAAGTAACAATGCAGAAAGCCAATCATCAGAAGCGCACGGTTTAGAAATGCGAGTTTGTGTAGATCCCGCGACTTTGATGACTCTGACCACCCTTTAAATGACAGAATCTGCATAGATTCACATTTGTCAACAGCTTCGTTCTTAAGATGGACCTTCGTGCCTGCGTTATATGAAGGTTACTCAACTTCCACTGTTCACATTTTTAGAAGTCCTTCGTTTTTTATTTTATATTAGGTATGTTACACAATAGCCACGTGAAGCTATAATTTGTATACATGTAGACTTTATCGTTCAGTGATTGATGCAAATGTTTATATCTACAGTTTAACCAATATACAAGGGTGGAAATTTTTCTGCTGTTGAATATTCAGCTTCTCCTATATCTTACACCGTTTCTCTATTATTTCAGATATAACATGGTATCTGCATAAAAGATTTTTTTTTCTTTAAGATTCATCGTTAATTACTTAAAAACTGCGATTATCATAT
>NC_069001.1:37257469-37271008 GCF_001194135.2 Octopus bimaculoides
CCAAAAGAAACAGGAAAAAAGTCAAATGAGTGTGATATCTGTGGTAAATCATTTGCACACAGAAACTATTTATCTGCTCACAAACGTATTCATACAGGGGAGAAGCCACATCAGTGTAATATTTGTGGTAAATCATTTATTTCAACTGGTCACTTAACTACTCATATACGTACTCATACAGGGGAGAAGCCATATCACTGTGATATCTGTGGTAAATCATTTGCTCGGAGTCATCAGTTGACTGTACATAAATACATTCATACAGGAGGGCAGCCATTTCATTGTGATATCTGTGGTAAATCTATATCTTCAAAGAGTAAATTAACAGTACACAAACGCTTTCATACTGGAGAGAAACCATTTCACTGTGATATTTGTGGTAAATCATTCTCTATTAGTAGTCACTTAACTACACACAAATATATTCATACAGGAGTGAAGCCATATCACTGTGATATCTGTGGTAAATCATTCTCTGTAGGAAGTAGCCTAAATACTCACAAACGACTTCATACAGGAGAAAAGCCGTATCACTGTGATATCTGTGGGAAAACATTATCTGATCAAGGTAACTTAGCTAGTCACAAACGTACTCATACAGGAGAGAAACGATACCTTTGTGATATTTGTGGTAAATCATTCTCTTACAGTAGATGTTTAATTGTTCACAAACGCAATCACACTGGAGAAAAGCCATATCACTGTGAAATCTGTGGTAAATCATTTGCTACCACACGTACAGTAACTGTTCACCAACACATTCATACAGGAGATAAGTCATATTCATGTGATATCTGCGGTAAGTCATTTCTTCGTAGAGAATCATTACCTATTCACAAACGTGTGCATACAGGTGAGAAGCCATATCGCTGTGATATCTGTGGTAAATCATTCTCAGGATTAACTAACTTAACTCTTCACAAACGCAGTCATACAGGGGAGAAACCATATATCTGCGATACCTGTGGTAAATCATTCACTACAACAAGTTACTTAACTAAACACAAATACATTCACACACGAGATGTGCCATATCACTGTGACATCTGTGGTGAATCATTTTCTCAAAAGCGCTATTTCACTGCCCATGCATCAATTCATACAGAAAAATAACTGTGTCAATGTATGATGTGCTATGAAAAATATCTAACCATAAATGTATTCATATAGACGGAGGTAGACAAATTTCTCAAGATGTAACAACTAATATCTAGAGTTTTGAATGGCATCTGCCAACATTAAGTAGGATTCTGAGCCCTGCCCCCGCTCCCGAAACAGCTGTTGGACTTTAAATTTTGGTACATTAATGTAGTTTTCCAAGCTGAATTGCTGGAGATATTTCTCTTTTTCCAGGAAAGTTTTGAAAAAAAGTTATAGAGGTTTAAAGTTGGATCGTTTTCACTAAGTCAGGAAACAGGATTTAGAAGCTGACATTTTGTGTATGATGGCACATCCTGACAACATCCTGAAAATGGCACTCATGCTTTTATATGACACCATAAACAAATCAATTACACACAACATATAACTGCTCATAACCTTGTTTAGAATTTTCAGACAATTTTTGCCAATGTGTATTCTACACGAGAATTTGTACGATTATATGCAAAAAAAACCCATTTTGGTGGTGCTTCCTTTAAGGCCTTTTTAGCACACCTGACAACCAACGCAATGACAAAGAAACGACTAAACAACACATATTTTGTAGTTTTAAGCATTCAATATGCATTTAATGTAATAGACAGCACATTACAAATTAAATATTTTTTAAAATATGAAATTTTAACACGAACTTCTTTACGCGTTCTTCCAGTGTGTCATGATTCCAACATGGCACCACATAAAGAAAAACTTGTCTGGTCTCGCAACACACTCCTCCAAAAAACCCACTGCTTATGTAGGATCCTTGCTCAGTTGTACTTACTTCTTGAAAAGACTGTTTCATCAATCTCAACAATCGTTGCAGGACCACCAATCTCAACTAGATGACAGAGCAGGTCCTCTGCATGTACTTCCCTAACATAGCTGTTATAGCCAAAAGCTGTGCAATGGGCTCATCCCCAGTTATTCAACACAAAACCGGATTGAAGTCAATTCCTTACCCCATGAGTAAAGGAAAAGCACAAGAGTCTTAAGAGGAAGGGTGCTACTTTCAATCCATGTGTCTTTCCTCACTGACACAGACTCCATGCATCCTTGATGTGAGTATCGGCAATACATATTCCCACCAAGTTTTCTTGTACTCGTAAAATGCTTCTCCATTTTCCATAATTTTCTGTGGGGTATAACACCCTTTTCTGGCAAATACAAAACCACATCTCCCTTTTGTGATTTAAGGCCTATTTGGTTGCTATTTTTAGCTCACATGACAACCACCTCAATGACTGAAATATATTTGTCAACACATGCTTTCTCACAGACAAAAGAGTAGTCATGTTTGGCTTGTTACTATGGTAACACTAATGTGTGGCTAAATTAGATGAAATTACCGAAAATTTTCAAGCCTTATAACAACTTATATGTTGATTTGTGGCGAAAATGATTTTCATGGCATTAATTAGTATAGAAAAGTATATCATTATACTGAATATGAAATCAATTCGAACAGAAATTGAGACTGAAAATTGGCAGCCAAACCGAAAAGATCCGAATTGCAATCTACACCATCTGAAAGGTGTTTGCAGAAAATTTCATTTAAAAAACATTCGTTTTCTGGAAGTTATGAGGAAAGTTTGGCGGCGGAAGGAAACATTTGGGTAGATATGCCAGGTTTTCTCTATATGTGTTAGAAGTACAATTTTAGAAAAGAGAAACCGACATTCCCAGTCGATCTGAAAAGCTACAGCAGCAGTTCACAAGCAACGAACTACAAGACGTCGACGACTGGTGTGAGCCGGTAACCTTCCACAATACGCATATTCAACCGGAAGTTGAATTCGGTCTTCAACCAGAAAGCCTAATATCAAGCTAATAATATTTTGATGTATCAATTGTGGAAGAAGCTTCCATATTTATGGCCCGTGTTATATTTATCAACAATATCTATTTATATATGTGTATGGTATATACACATGCACGCGCAGTGGAAGAAAATTTTTCTTCAACAACACGACTAGCCTGACTTTCTAATAATACCTGTGATTCATACTAGGTACTTTTTTTTTATATCTATTTTTCATATTCAAACGTTTCTACTTTTCAACAACGCAATGCTTTTGTCTTTTGATTAGTCATAAAAGTCGTTACACTCAAGAAACTTTCATCACGTTCTAAACGGTCAGAACTGACCTAGGGATATAAACAATAACGATTGACCTGTTTGGATGGAATCAAATGCTATCGACTTTCTTTGTGTAGTTTAACATATATAATGTCAGTTAATGTGATGGTGAAGCTGTGGTGTGTACTGTCTTAGCTGGATGTTTCCATTAATATTGTTGTGGTTTTCGTTATGTAGTCAAAGCCAGTTGCGGGCCTTGTTCAGCTTCCAAGTTACTCTTTCGAAAGTGACTTTCTATATAGTATAACATTTATAATAGACAAGCGATGTGCTGTGCTTGAAGCATCGTGATACAGAAGTAACGTATTATGAAGGAAAGCTTCTAACAATGGAGAAAGGGAAATCCGAATAATCTGTATATGATTCATGCAAAAAAAGTCCCATTCTTATAGCCGCAGGGTACTACTAAAGAAGAGTGGTCCCCAACGCGCGTCCGCGCTAGCTAGTCGTGAGTAGTCGATCCCTACAACAAGTGCGAGTATGCAAATGAATACATGTGCACGCCTATGCAAATTAGTACATGCGCGCTCTTTTACGGCTGAATATATATATTTAAAAAATGTATGAAGTTAACAAAAACAGGTAGTGTGTTATTTTTATTTGATTTGTTTTTTTATTTATTTACGTTGTTTAGAAGTTACGTGCACTTGCAGGATCGACTACTCACGACTAGCTAGCGCGGGTGCGCGTTGGGGACCACTCTTTAGTAGTACCCGCAGGGTACCACTACCCTTCTTTAGTAGTACCTGATGTGTGTGTTACACAATAGCCATGTGAAGCTGTAATTTGTATGTATGTAGACTTTACACAACGTTGTATCATGTAATTTTAAAAATCAGTTAAACTTCACTGTTCAATGATTGATGTAAATGTTTATATATACAGTTTATTCAATATAGAAAGATAATTTTCTGCTGTTGAATATTGAGCTTCACCTCTATCTTATGTTTCTCTATTTCAGATATAACAGTATCTGCATAAAAGAATTTCTTTTTACTTTAAATTCACCATAATTTATCATCTAAAGACTGGGATTATTGAATTCTAATTTTTTTCTACTTCACTGTCTCTAATATTTTCAGGAATAATTTGAATACTTTATTATACTTGGACACTTTTTCCAAAGGAGTTTCTACCATCTTCAGAAATCAACAGAGATTGAAGGAAATCTCTTTCAGGAATTAGTGAGAAACTAAAAGTTATGGATAATACATTATGTGAAAATCCATTTACACTTCAGGCATAGTCTGAAAACATGAATTTTGCAAATGAAATGCCAAAAGAGACAGGAAAAAAGTCAAATGAGTGTGATATCTGTGGTAAATCATTTGCACGCAGAAACTATTTAACTGCTCACAAACGTATTCATACAGGGGAGAAGCCACATCAGTGTAATATTTGTGGTAAATCATTTATTTCAACTGGTCACTTAACTACTCATGTACGTACACATACAGGAGAGAGGCCTTATCACTGTGATATCTGTGGTAAATCATATGCTCGTAGTAATCAATTAACTGTACATAAATACATTCATACAGGAGGGCAGCCATTTCATTGTGATATCTGTGGTAAATCTATGTCTTCAAAGAGTAAATTAACAGTACACAAACGCTTTCATACTGGAGAGAAACCATTTCATTGTGATATTTGTGGTAAATCATTCTCTATTAGTAGTCACTTAACTACTCACAAATATATGCATACAGGAGAGAAGCCATATCACTGTGATATCTGTGGTAAATCATTCTCTGTAGGAAGTAACCTAAATACTCACAAACGACTTCATACAGGAGAAAAACCATACCACTGTGATATCTGTGGGAAAACATTATCTGATCAAGGCAACTTAAATAGTCACAAACGTACTCATACAGGAGAGAAACGATACCTCTGTGATATTTGTGGTAAATCATTCTCTGATAGTAGGTCTTTAACTGCACACAAACGCAGTCACACTGGAGAAAAGCCATATCACTGTGAAATCTGTGGTAAATCATTTGCAACCACACGTACAGTAACTGTTCACCAACGTATTCATACAGGACACAAGTCGTATTCATGCGATATCTGTGGTAAGTCATTTCTTCGCAGAGAATCATTATTTATTCACAAACGCATACATACAGGTGAGAAACCATATCACTGTGATACCTGTGGTAAATCATTCACAGTATCAACTACTTTGACTACACACAAATGCAGACATACAAGGGAGAAACCATATCACTGTGATATCTGTGGTAAAGCATTTTCTCAAAAACGTCACTTCACTGCCCATGCATCTACTCATACAGGTAAATAACTGTGTCAATGTATATTGTGCTGTAAAAAATACCTAACCATAAATGTATTCACAGAGGGAGTTAGAGCTATCTTTCTAGACTATATAGTTCATGTAACTACATTTAATATCTACATTCATGAAATGACTTCCCTGTTTGATTATGATAAAGGTATTGTTTCAGAAAATAGTCATATGTATATTGTAGCTAACATACATGTCCCGAGAGATGACAATATACAATATATTTACTGGATATTGTGTAAGTAACTGAGAAATGAATTCTTATAAATCATGAATAACATCACTGTACAGTTAAATTAGAAATAAAATTATGAACAATAAAAGAAAATTATACCACATTGGGATGTAAGTATGATGTCTTATATAGAATCTTTGTCTTTTATGCAATTAATCATGTCAACATGTAAATGAGATTTTGGATGATGATGATGATTATTTCAGCAAAATAATAATTATGAATATTCAACAAAGAACTGAAACACATGAATCTAGGATAAAAGTGTTGGGATAAAATATTAGTGTCCTGTGTTGATGTAGGGAGATTTGGTTACTATTTCTTGCATATTGTTGTTTCACTTTGAGGTCCATCATTTATTGTGTGAGCTAAGAATTGTCTGTCAGCTGTTTGCCATGTATCAACACATACACACAGAAGAAGGAAATGTATTTAAAAAGTTTCATATGTCTGAATGGAGTGAAGGAAGAGGCTTTGGGAAAAAAAGTATTTGAAACAAAATTTTTTGTTTTTTTGTCTGGAATTGAAATCGTCTGCACATGGAATTACAAAATAATGAAATAAAGACTTGTGAGGTGACAGTGGGAATTGAAATTTCAAAATGTTTTTTTTTTTATTTATTGACATAATCATAAATTTTAATATTGAAAATAAGAATCCTAATTGCATGGGCAAATGTCTTCTATAATTGCAGGCCAAGTGGATTTGATAAATGAAACTGAAAGTGGCTTTAGTATATACATATACACACACACACACACATATCATCATTGACTTATTATGTGACAGACTGAATTTATTGAGGCTGATTTTCTATGGCCACTTACACTTCCTGTAGCTAACTTGCCTATTTCCAAACAAAGTAATATTTCTCCATGGCCAGACATGTTTTCGTAGAATATTGGAAATAAATGACACTCATTTACCACATGATGTCTAGAGAAGAAAAGGCAAACATTGACATCATCGTTTAACATCTGTTATCCATGCTAACATGGGTTGGAGAGTTTGCAGGGGAGGCACTAGGCTACATTGGATGATTTAGCATGGTTTCTGTGACTGGATGCCCTTCCTAACACCATAATATATGTACTTGTTTATGTATAAGCAGTTTTATTTGCACTAAAGTATATGGACTGGATAGTTTGTACAGCTGGATGTACTTCCGATCACTAATCACCTTACAGCATGTACTGGTTGCTGTTTTTGTGCCACCAGCACTATTGAGATTGTCATGAAGTTTGGAATGTTACAAACCCTTAAAAAGGGGTGTTGGCTTTATACTAGAGGATGAGGGGTTAAAGTATGAGAAAGCATGGTGGGCAGAGTAGACTCTGAAAATGGAGCCGCATGGTTACTCACACTTAAAAGATTAGGTGAGAATGATCAGTAGAAGCTTGAAGGAGATAGCGTTGATGTGGTGTCAAGGCAGGTCATTCATTGTACAAGGTAAGTAGAAGTAGATGGATTGAGTGGTGATTTGCAATGTTATATAGGGGCCATGAGACCAAAGGAGAGGCAGGCAACAACAGTAAAGACTGCTTATATCTGAAAAGTTGGAGTGGAAGGTAGAATATTTATGATTATAGAAGTTCCTAAACTTCTTTTACACATGGTGCACCTTACAAGTCAAAACATTTTGGCCCAAACCTCACAGAGGCAATGACTAGTGATCAAGACCTTTGGCTATGTGCTCTACTTAAGGGGTCCCTTAAGTGCGCCCACACTGGTAGCACATAAAGAAAAAATCAACCTTTGAACATTGGGCCTCACGGAGGCAAAGTGGCTGAGTACCATTTGAGCGTTGGGCATGAAGGAGGCAAAGTGATTGAGTTCCTTTCGAGTATTAGGCCTCATGGAGGTAAAATGGCTGAGTTCCGTTTGAGTGTTGGGCCTCAGAGGTGAGGTGACTGAGTTCCTTTCGAGTATTGAGCCTCATGGAAGCAAAGTGGCAGAGTTCCTTTTGAGTATTGGCCCTGACAGAGGTGAGGTGGCTGAGTTCTTTTTGAGCATTGGGCCTTGTGGAGGCAAAGTGACCAAGTTCCTGTCAAGTGTTGGGCCTTATGGAGGCAATGGCCAAGACCTTTGGCATTATGAAGAAGACCCACCAAGCCATGGATTCACTGAATGTGCCATAAAATGTCAATTTCAAGGATAGATTGATGTTAATTTAGTTTTTATCCTTATGAGATTTCAGGTTCATAAATTGAATAATACTGTCATACCATAATTAGGCTAAGTGAATTGAACGACACAACCACCTCTCGTTCTTAGTTTAGAACTTAGTATTTAGTTTTTTGCCACTTATATACATTTATATATGAACTTCTAGTGAATTTCGGTTTGTAATTTTCGTATTTTGAAATATTATATTGCTTTTTCGAGGCACACAATTTGGGAACCACTGGGTTAGGCTGTAGGATGGAGGTTGTGAAAGAGGAAGGTGTTATGCAGTGGTGGGAGCAGTAAATTATGGTACTGTAGTTGTGAACAATATTAATGGGTGATGAAAAGCTAAGAAGTAATATGGATTTCGGTAGGAAGGTTAAAAAAAAAGCAGTATGGTGATACAAAATGAAGGGTGGAGGTAGAGCAATTTGTGTATCTATATGTACACACATACACAAAGTGGTCTCAGTGTACAGTTTTCCTAAGGTGGGTGGGTTTTAAGAATTGTATATCACCAGCCATCCTGTTCCTTAGTTATGTCTATGAGGCTCAGTCTTGAAATTGGTTTTGCACCATTTCTCATGCCCTGTTTCTCTCTTTTCCACAGGCTCAAAACATTAAATGATTGGCATTTCTTTTTAAATCCGTTTTCATTTAAATGCATAACTTGTCCATTCCAGGCAATCTTCTTTCTTGCACAGCACACCTGATTCTCTCTACATTTATACTATATCGTTTACACACTTACATTATGCATCCAGTTAAGCATACTTCGATTCTTTCCAGTCTTCTCAAGGCCTATGTCATACTACCATGCAGCATTGTATTTCTAACACAAGCATCATACAATCTCCGTTTCAGCCTGTGGGAAAAAGCATTTGTTGCTGAAAGAGGTTGTATCTTCCTGAACTTTCTGCAGTCTGTTCTTACTCTGTCAATGATACTTTCATAGCAACCACGTCTGTTTTCAGGGTGCTCATACTACATACTGCTTCAGTGCATCTATCACATACGAAGCTTCTTTTCTCTGCTAGTCTGCCTATGATTCCACTTCATCTCTTGTGTGTCTACAGCTTCCATTGGCAACAGTGTAAGTTTACATTTTAGGCTTCTGCATATTGAGTAAGGCCATTTCCCCGAGGACACCAGGGTCTAATCTTAAGGAAAATTTTATAAGGGTTTAAAGTTTGATTATTTTTACTCAATCAGAAAAGATTTGAAGACTGGCATTTTCTGCATGAAAGCAAAACTTTAAGATGATGAATTTTTATCAAACAAAACATTACGTCAATGAATGTCCTAAGATACTTTGAAATTTTAATAAGTTTTAATGAATGAAGTCACGAAACGGTTGAACAGCCATGTAAATGATTTAAAAAGGAAAAAAATCCTCAACGAAATTTTTTGACATACTGCAAAAGAAACTACGTTAATATTGGGGTTTAGGGTCAGTCTGACAAGTGGATGACCTGGGGTTAATCAATTGGTAACATTTTTCTAAAATTCCTCTCTGAAAACTTTTTTTGACAAATTATAAAAAAAAAATTAATAAATAAACTTAAAGAAACTCTACGTTAGGCATGTAAACATGAACTGAACTGAAACTACAGCCTAACGTGTTTGAATTTTCGCTTTAAAAGATGTATAGTTTACTGTAAAGCGAAAATTCAAAAACGAAAGTCAGTATATGAGTGCTCGTTAAAGAAAATACACGTAGTAGTTGTGGTAGTGTTAAACAGACAATAGCTTCGCTTGTTACTATACAAACAGGCACCAATGTGTTGGATGCTTTCCAGTCGCTGAAATTATTTGCAAAATTTAAAAGCTATTGAGTTATTATTAATTTAATTAGCATACAAAATTGAAGCAAATACGAAAACAACTGGAACAAAATTTTAAAAAATAGAAAACTGTAGCAGCAATAGAAAAGATCTGGACTCCTTTTGATTTGCAATTTAATTTTCTTCATTATTTATTTCTTGGGGAGAAAATGAGTGCAATTTTTATCATCAGCCTGTAAAACTACATTTTCTGGAGATTTGAACGACTTATAGTGTTTCGTTGAAATTGAACATCAGAACCACTAGAAGCAGATGCAAGAAACAACTACAACATATCGACAACGATCGTTGAAATTGGATTCATTATCCGTGTTACAACTTGTGAATACCCAAAAGCGGTGTCTTTCATCTGTTTAGCATCTCATTCCACTGCTAACATTCTGCCAATGCGCATGATCAACCGGAAGTTGACTTCGACGTTCACTCATCAGATGCCAGCTTTGTATTACGAATTGAATCGCATATGTATATAAGATAATTTATTAGCTTGACGCATAAAGCAGTGAAGAATTAATCATATTTATCTCATATCTTCTAATGAATTTATCTATAATGTTATACATTGTATATACGCAATGGGAGTAATTTCAGCATCCTGACCATCGTCACTGATTTGCTCTTTATAGCTGTGATTCATACGAGGTATTTTTGTTGATTCTTTTCTCATTCAAACGTCGTTTCTACTTTCACAACGCCTCTATTTGATTGATCTGTCATATATTTCGCGACATTCTTGAAAACAATCAGTCTTTGAAACACAAGTCTGCACAGTTAGCACTGACGTAGGGATATAAACAACGTCATATCACTTTTCAGGCCAGAGAACTGTCACCGTCCACTATTGTGTGTTCACCATATTGGGCTGGAACAAAAGTTCGTACCGTTTCTATGCAAAATTCAAAAACAATACATTGATACTTGTGCATTTCTATATTTGACCATGTGTCCCATTTTGTTCCTCTATCTTTCGTCCTTATCGTATCAGCTTGATGAGCATAGCTTCCCTTTGCATCTGTTAGGGTCAGGAACTGTATTAAGTTGTTTTTACAGCCTTCCAAACAACTGCAGTTCTTCCCGTTAATGTAATTTTGTAGATATCGAAATAACGGTTATCCGAAGGTGCTAGATTAGGTGATTATGAAGGATTTGGTAGTTCATCCCCGCCAAACTATATCAATTTCTACCATTTGAAGGGAAATATAAAACTGAGAGTTGTCCTGAATGAAAGCGAACCGTTACCATTAGCCAATTAAGGACCTTTGTCACCGATTTCCTCCTTTAATAAGTCTAATTGACAACAGTAATTGTCAGAATTCAACATCTGATATTAAGGAAGAAGCTCGTCATACATAATTGTACCATCCCACCAGATACACAGCGTCGCTTTTTTTCCAATACTCACTGGCTTTTCTGATTAAGGGGATTCATTTCCTTTTCTCTAGAAGCTTTTTCATTGGTGAAGAATCACTTTTGATCGTTTTTTTCTAAAAGCTGGTGGTTTTTGTTGTGCTCGGGCAGAGAATTGCAGATGGAAATACCGTTAAATTTGTTTCCATTAAATTATTAGGTACCAGAAGTTCACGTATCGAAGTATTCATATGAAAAATGTGAAGTATCTCAGTGATGTCTTGTTTTTGTGTGGTCTTGGTTATTATCAAAGACTGCAGTTCTGCTGGAATGTTCACGGTGTCCCTGATAAAAATTTTCAGGTCTCAGCCAGGCGAACCACGTACAAACAGTCGCTATATATTTTTATATATGCAGGCATCAAACAAGAGTGTACGATGTAGTTTTAATAATTAAAATTTAACTTCAATCGTTGATGTAAATTCTTATACTATTTCTCTACTATTTCAGAAGTAACAGATGGTATTGGTATAGAAGAATTTATTTACTTCAGATTCGTCATCAATATTTCTCATCATTTAAATACTAAAGAATGATGTTATTTCAAATAGAAATGATTGGTGGGATGACTGTGAAATATTTCTTGTGAACTGTGATTATTATATTATTAACAGTGTAACTTTTTCTTTCACTATCTGGAATATGTTCAAGAGTGAGCTTCTGCCATCAACAGATATCAATAAACATGGAATTTGAAGGAAATTTTTAAGTAGAAAATATGAATAAAACATAGCAATTAGTGAGAAAAGAACAGTAATGGAAAATACATTACGTGAGACCCCAATTAAAACAGAGTCTGAAGGCATTGATTTTCCTGATGAGATGCTGAAGGTGATGGAAAAAACATCATACCACTGTGGTATATGTGGTAAATCATATTCTGAGAGAGGAACATTGACTAAACACAAACGTATTCATACGGGAGAGAAACTGTATCAGTGTAATATCTGTGGTAAATCATTCATTTCAAGTAATTACTTAACTATTCATATACGCACTCATACAGGAGAGAAGCCATATCAGTGTGATATCTGTGGTAAATCATTCGCTCACAGTTCTCATTTAAAAGTCCATAAATACATTCATACAGGAGGGCAGCCATGCCATTGTGATATCTGTGGTAAATCTATGTCTTCAAAGAGTAAATTAACAGTACACAAACGCTTTCATACTGGAGAGAAACCATTTCATTGTGATATTTGTGGTAAATCATTCTCTATTAGTAGTCACTTAACTACTCACAAATATATGCATACAGGAGAGAAGCCATATCACTGTGATATCTGTGGTAAATCATTCTCTGTAGGAAGTAACCTAAATACTCACAAACGACTTCATACAGGAGAAAAACCATACCACTGTGACATCTGTGGGAAAACATTATCTGATCAAGGTAACTTAACTAGTCATAAACGTATTCATACAGGTGAGAAACGATACCTCTGTGATATTTGTGGTAAATCATTCTCTGATAGTAGGTCTTTAACTGCACACAAACGCAATCACACTGGAGAAAAGCCATATCACTGTGAAATCTGCGGTAAAGCGTTCAGCACCACACGTCAAGTAACTGTTCACCAACATATTCATACAGGAGACAAGTCATATTCATGCGATATCTGTGGTAAGTCATTTCCTCGTAATGAATCATTATTTGTTCACAAACGCATACACACAGGTGAGAAGCCATACCACTGTGATATCTGTGGTAAATCATTCACAGTATCAACTACTTTGACTACACACAAACGCAGTCATACAGGAGAGAAACCATATCACTGTGATACCTGTGGTAAATCATTCACTACAACAAGTTACCTAACTAAGCACAAACTCATTCACACGCGAGATACGCCATATCATTGTGATATCTGTGGTAAATCATTTTCTCAAAAACGTCACTTCACTGCCCATGCATCTACTCATACAGGTAAATAACTGTGTCAATGTATATGGTGCTGTAAAAAATACGTAACCATAAATGTATTCACAGAGGGAGTTAGAGCTATCTTTCTAGACTATATAGTTCATGTAACTACATTTAATATCTACATTCATGAAATGACTTCCCTGTTTGATTATGATAAAGGTATTGTTTCAGAAAATAGTCATATGTATATTGTAGCTAACATACATGTCCCGAGAGATGACAATATACAATAAATTTATTGGATATTGTGTAAGTAACTGAGAAATGAATTCTTATAAATCATGAATAACATCACTGTACAGTTCAATTAGAAATAGAATTATGAACAATAAAAGAAAATTATACCACATTGGGATGTAAGTATGATGT
>NC_069001.1:37271582-37277151 GCF_001194135.2 Octopus bimaculoides
GGGATCTAGTTTTTTTTTTCATTTGCAAAATTTGCATTTTTTAAAAGATAGTAAAAAATCTGAAAATCAGCTATAATAAAGTTTTCCAGTGTAATTGCTATGAAGGTATGATGTTTTGGAGGGAAAAGTTTCAGAGGTTTAAAAAAAACAGGGTATCTATAGCCAATAGTGAGACAGAAATTTTCTGTTTAGCGAAGCAGTGTCAACTTTAAGGTGAAATTTATAGTTTATCGTCTGCGAAATGACCTCTTCATTCCAGGTTTCTAAATAAATAGAAATACCTAATTAAATCAACATGTATAATCTTATAGCTTCTTTTTCTCTTCATTGATTGTATGTTTTTATTATTTTTAAAATTTATATTAATATATTTGTCTGCATGTGTTTACTTTATGCATATTTCAGTATTATGTATACCCGTCCTGTATTTGTGTACATTATTAATATATAAGTGCGTACGTGTGTGTCCGTGAAAAAGAGGCGTCTGTCTCCAAAACTTGAAAGTTGAGTAAAGTTTTCATGTTAGGATTTGTAAACTACGGTAAGAATAATACTGGTCAACAAAGAATTTGTCCCCCCAAAATAATACCTGTTTTTGCATACAGAATTCAAAAATAATGTCAAATTATCTGTATTAAGTTCATAAATTCCATTCACCTTCATAATGCCAAGAAAATTTATAAACGTCGCAAACTACTTTTGCTATATACGTAAAATATCATGACAATTGACAAAAACATCTATAACAAAATTCTAATTGATAAATATAGATTTTTATTAAAACAAAAACTACGTGGGTGAAGTAATTCTCGTGGTGTGCAAAATCAACACGTGGGTGAAACAACGCAACTTGCGGTTGTCATGGTAACAAGCTGTTAATGCCTCGCTGTCTGCTGATTGGCTAAAATTACCCAAATTTCCCAACTTTGATTACAAATAACATCAGATTTTTTAATTTACGAGATAAAATAATTGGTTGGTCGTAATCAAAATTCAGAATTGCATTGATACACCATAATTTGAAGCAAAATAAAAGGTGGCTCATTTTGCGAACGAGAAAGACTAGATCCATGTTTTTGAAGTGAAAGTTCAGTATGTTAGTGCTTGTTAAAGAAAATATCCGTTGTGGTACTATTAAGCAGACAATAGCTTCACTTGAGAAAAATGAGTGCGATTTTCGTCATCAGTATGCAAAGTTACATTTTCTGAAGATTTGAATGACTTATAGTGTTTGGTTGAAATTTAACATCAGAACCACTAGAAGCAGATGCAAGAAACAACTACAACATATCGACTACGATCGTTGAAGTTGGATTCATTATCCGTGTTACAACTTGCGAACACCCAAAAGCGGTGTCTTGGGCATTCATGTGTTATTTCGTCTGTTTAGCATCCCATTCTGCCAATGCGCATGATCACCCGGAAGTTGACTTCGACGTTCACCCATCAGATGACATCTTTATATTTAAAACAGAGTCTGAAAGCATTGATTTTCCTGATGAGATGCCGAAGGTGATGGAAAAAACATCATACCAGTGTGGCATATGTGGTAAATCATATTCTGAAAAAGGAACATTGACTAAACACAAACGTATTCATACGGGAGAGAAACCATACCACTGTAATATCTGTGGTAAATCATTTGCTAGAAGTAATGACTTAACAATACACAAACGTATTCATACTGGTGAGAAACCATATCACTGTGATATCTGTGGTAAATCATTTGCTCACAGTTCTCATTTAAGTGTCCATAAATACATTCATACAGGAGGGCAGCCATACCATTGTGATATCTGTGGTAAATCATTCACTGCAAAGAGTAAATTAACAGTACACAAACGCTTTCACACTGGGGAGAAGCCATTTCAATGTGATATTTGTGGTAAATCATTTTCTATAAGGAGTCATTTAACAACTCACAAATATATTCATACAGGAGTGAAACCATATCACTGTGATATCTGTGGTAAATCTTTCTCTGCAAATAGCCAATTAACTATACACAAACGCATTCATACAGGAGAAAAGCCGTATCACTGTGATATCTGTGGCAAACCATTGTCTGACCCCCGTAACTTAGCTAGTCACAAACGTATTCATACTGGAGAGAAACGATATCTCTGTGATACTTGTGGTAAATCATTTTCTCACAGTGGACAATTAACTGCTCACAAATGCATTCATACCGGAGAAAAGCCATATCCCTGTGAAATCTGTGGTAAATCATACTCTGTCAAAAGTGAATTAATAGTTCACAAACGCATTCATACAGGAGACAAACCTTATTCCTGTGACATCTGTGGCAAGTCATTTCCTCGTAGAGACACGTTACCTATCCACAAGCGCACTCATACAGGTGAGAAGCCATATCACTGTGATATCTGTGGTAAATCATTCACAATATTAAGTAATTTAACTATCCACAAACGCAGTCATACAGGGGAGAAGCCATACTGTTGCGATATCTGTGGTAAATCATATACTACATCAAGTGGTTTAACTACACACAAACACATTCACACAGGAGTGAAACCATATGCTTGTGATATCTGTGGTAAATCATTTACTGTTACAAGTACCTTAACTAAACATAAACGTATTCACACAGGAGAGAAACCATATCATTGTGATGTTTGTGGTAAATCCTTCACTTCTACAAGTAGCTTAACGAAACACAAACGCATTCACACACGAGATATGCCATAGCACTGTAATATCTGTCGTTCATCATTTTCTCAGAAACGTCACTTAATGGCACATGTATCTATTCATTCAGAAGAATAACTGTGTCAGTGTATGAAGAAATACTGAACTTTAAATGTATTCACAGAGGAAGGTAGAACTATCTTTCAAAACTATATTTTATATAACAACTAATATCTACATTCATTAGATAACTTACCACTTTTGTTACAAAAAAATACTTGATACATGTTGCTGCTGACATTTTTCCTGCGGAAAGATAAGGTACAGTTTATTGGACATTCTGGGCAAATAACTAAGAAATGTATTCTCATAAATTGTGATTGTTGATGCCTCCTCCTATGTTTACCATTTGCTGCCTTCACCTCTATCACCATCTGTCGTTCCTTTTTCTCATTCTTGCATGCTGAACTAAACATTCATTATACCAGTTCTCTTATATTCATCTTCCTATAGTTTGAGTGTTTGACCTGACAGTGCTTCCACCACCTGCTCTCTTTTCCAACTGGTGTAATGATGTATCAGTCCTACAGCAAGACTCATGTTCCTGTCAATCTATTATACTTTAACCTCTGAACAGCTGCATAAAGCTACCTCCTTCAATACTGTATCTTAGTCCGTTGAGGGCTTTTGTAAATATGTGATGTCACTAATGCTGGTACCATGTGAAAAGGAACCCAGTACACTCTGTAAAATGATTGGTGCTAGAAAGGGCATCCAACTGTAGAAACTATGCCAGAGTTTGGCGCAGACCTCTCACTTGTCAATTTATTTCAACATGGAAAATTGCTGTTAATTGATGATGAGTACTTCAGCAAAATAACAGATGTAATGAGTATTTAACAAAGGATTGAAATACATGTATCTGGAGAAATTGTTGGAGGGGAAAACATTAGATGTTGATGTAGGGAGGTTTGGCTGCTATTCCTAACAACTTTATCGATGCCTGTGTCTTGCTGTTTGGTATATCTATTAGGCATGCATCTCAGCATGGTCACAGTCTAATGACTGAAACAAGTAGAAGTTTAAAGTTTCATGGAAGGGTGGTGAGGAAGGAACAAACTTTGAAAAACAAGGATTTTTAATCTTTTTTTTTTTTTATCAGAACCAAGATCTCCATAATTTGAAGCATGTTATTTTAAAATACATAAAAATTGTGAGCAGGAGGTGAAAGTAAAAATTTCAAAATGCTTTGTTTTATTTATTGGTGTATTTGGAAGTTTTACTGTTGAAAATAATAATCATAACTGCAATTTCAGAAAATAACAAAAGACGAAGACAGGTGGTGTATATAATTCTTTATTGTAGTAAAGTTAACTTACAGCTGGTATGATCATTATAGGTTTACTTAATCAGCCTATTGATTGGTTGGGAACACCTGAACAGCCCAGAGTATTAATGTTACTTTTGTCAGAGTCATCTCTGATTATAACCAAGCAGAACACAGAAGGAATGGTACAAGCATGGGGATGAGGGGAGCAAAAAGAGGCAATAATTATAAGGTAAGTGGAAGAGATAAAGAGGAAATGGGAAGAGAGGTGACGATTTGGAAAACAAGAACTAAAGAGAAGAGAAGAAAAGAAAGAAATAGAGGATGGCTGAAATTAAGAACAAGGACAGTCATGAAAAAGTGTTTGAAATTGAGTCAACACACAAAATTATTTACTTTGTCTTAAGGTTAAATACTGTCCAGATATTGTGTTGAAATTTGATATAGGCCCCTTACTCTCATGGTCAACTTAAATCTTTAATATAGGGTCACACTAGGTGTGAATTGTATTGGAAAAAAATGAATGAAAAATCAGCAGTAAACTATATCACGATCGAAAGGTAGAAAAAGCTCTAGTCAGAGTCCGTATTAAATAGAGATGGAGAGGAAAAATAGGAATAGAATAAAATGAAATATATTTTAAAAATTAGGTAAAATTGAAGGGCAAATATAATTTCTAATTAAGTTATAAGAACGAGAATTAAAACTTAAAAAATTAAAATACATTATTTATATATATGTGTGTGTGCCTGTGTTGCTCAAATGTACAGAAAACAAAAGACAAAGACAGGCGAGTGAACAAAAAGCAGGTGTATTAGCTTGCCGCTTGGGGAGAGTCGGAAAACCTTTGATGTTTTGATCCTATACTCTTCAACAAAGGGATGAATGGGAAAAGTGTGTTGGGATTAGCATATATGTATATATAATAATAATTGTAATCAACCTGGTAATACATGAAGGAGCCATACCCAATGACTGGTATAGTAGCACCATAGTCAACTGCTACAAAGGTAAATGTGATGCATTAGATAGGAAAAATTATCATGGAGAGGGACATAGCCCAACTAATTAGGGAGAGATTTAGTTCAAATTGAGATACAGTGTGGATTTGTGCCAGGGAGAAGCACCACTGATGCTATAGTTCTGGTGAGATAGCTGCAGGAGAAATTCCTAGCCAAAGATAGACCTCTGTACTTGGTTTTCGTTGACATGGAGAAAGACTTTGACAGAGTCCTTCAATCTGGTGGTCACTGCAGACACTAAGGATAGATGAGTGGATGGTGAGAGCTGTACAAGCCATGTACAGGGATGCTGTCAGTAAGGTGAGAGTTGGCAACAAGTATAGTGAAGAATTCTCTGTAAAAGTAGGGGTTCGCCAAGGATCAGTACTGCATTAGCACACTTCGATCTACACATAATTTTTCTTTTTTTTTACTCCAGCCGCAGCTTGAAATTTTTTTTTTTTTTTGGCGGTTCAACAAGTTTGTCTGTTGTCGGCATACTTAACATTTCACATTTTTTTTTTCCTCCACAGAGGAAGTATTCATTTTAAACAAAAATTAACTAAAATGGGCAACTCACCCCCCCCCCCCC
>NC_069001.1:37277340-37281016 GCF_001194135.2 Octopus bimaculoides
CACCGTCTGCCACACGCAGAACATCACAACGCGCATATTCAACCGGAAGTGGAATCCGGCCTTCGGCTACAAACGTTACCCCTGTTCTGCGGTGAGTTTTTGACCCATTGAAATTTTTCAAATTTATTTGTTTGATGCATAAGCTAACAAGTCATATTTATCTCATGTGCTATAATATATTTATATTCAATATTGTAACACACACACACACACACGCATATATATATAATTATGACAGAAAAGGGAAATAATGAAAGCTTCTAACAATGCAGACAGTTTTACAAAAAATGTTTCTATTTCGGGCGCAAAAGTATATCTTTAAAAGAAAGCAATCCAAGATATGTATACACACAGTAATTTTCTCCAATAGCACGACCACCATTCCTAGTTCCTAAAAAAGCTGTGATTCATACGAGGTATACTTATTGGGTTTTTTCTCATTGAAACATCGTCTCTACTTTCATCACTGTAATGTGTCTTACATGATAATCTGTTATAAAACGTGTTACTTTAAAACAAACTGACTTCTTTGTCAAACAGGATTGACCTATGACTGAACAACCACAGATTGCTTTTTCTGGACATAGGGGCTAATGTTATCGTCCTTTGGTGTGTAGTTAGGACAGTATGAGGGTGGAACTGTAATCTGTGACTTAATCTAGATCTGTCGTTATCGTGTTGATTTCTTATAGTTACTGTCAGTTATGGGCCTTGATAAGGCTTTCTCGAATTTTACTGCAGTTCCCTTGATATGTATACACACACACACACACACACACCCAGTAGTCCCCCGGTATTTGCAGGGGTTACGTTTCTACAACACCCGTGAATAATGAAAAACAGCGAATATGGGACGCGGTCCATAAAAATGCCTATAAATGTGAAAATATAACGTAATTTATATACTTTTGTTTGTTTCAGTCGTTTGACTGCGGTCATGCCTGAGCACCACCTTTAGTCGAGCGAATCGACCCCAGGACTTATTTTGGAAAGACTTCCGCCCCCCCCCCCTTTATTTAGTGGGGACGGGCAGAAGTCTTGCACTTATTTTTTGTAAGCCTAGTAGCTATTTTGCCGAACCGCTAAGTTTCGGGGACGTCAACACACCAGTATCGGTTAGCAAGCGATGTAGTATATAGTGCTTTCGTTGACATCATAACAGCAACCTATAACTTTTACCTGACGAACTGTCCAACCCATGCCAGCATGGAAAACGGACGTTAAACGACGATGATGCGAATGGCAAACCGTGAATAAGTGGGGGTACACACACATACAAACAAGGACCTTGTTTCAGGAACGGGGAACAAACCATCTTTTGTCTTTCCTACAGAGCTAATGGAATTCTTACATGTCTCTCTACGGGCCAATGTGCATGTTGTAGTTCCATTACTTCAACCCCTTGAATGATTGAATAAATCTTTTCTAAGTATCACTGTCAGTCTAGGTGGCATGTTGCGTAGTGCCTCACACTGGTGCACGGGGAGCTAAAAAATCTATGCAGCGAAGAAAAATTTCAGGCAACAAAAGTGAAGAAAAATTTCAGGCAACAAAAAGTTCTTAAAAGATACCTGGAAGGAAATGTGTTAAAATATCAACACTGTACTGTTTTTGATCATTACAGAGTGCAGTATTTGCAGGTAGTGCATACTGCAATAGCATGTTTGAAAGATTTTTTTTCTTCAGGTTTTAGAAGATTATGAAAAACTGAGCTACATTTTACTCAATGGAAATTTTTGTACTGAAATGATCATGCAGTATTCAGAGTTTGATGAATTTTCTTTAAGGAACAATATATCATTTTATAGAAACCATCATAGTGGACCATCTCTTGAGGATCGTCATAAATATTCTGTGAAATGCAACCAGAAGTCCATCATATGTTTACAAATGTTGAGTGATTGCTCAGGTTACTTTGAGTGTTTCCAACCAGTTTTTTGTGAAGCTGAAAGATTTTTTAGTACTCTGCAGAGTCTCAAAATTTGGCTGTCATCAACCACGATTCAGCAATGGTTGAATCATATTCTAATATGCCACATTCATAGAGATGTTTTGAAAAAAAAAAAAAAAAGATTAGTTGTGAAGAAGTTGCTAAATTATTTATTGACAGCAATGATACAAAATATAATAAAAGTTCTAAAAGACCATATTTTTTTCATATCTGAACTTCATTTGAATATATAAAATTTAATTAACATAAAATTTTACTCATGTGACTGGGTCTGGGAAAGGCATCATAAGCAATATTAACATGCTCCTTTAAAAATAACAAATGTTGGTTTGTACCCCTCACATTTTTAAGGCAAATGAGAGACCTATATATATATTAGATGTGTGTGTGTGAGAGAAAGTCAAAATATGATGCCATAGTTTGTTTTACACAAGGTTGTACAATGCAATTTCAATAATCAGTTGAAATTTAATATTCACTTGTTGACCTCAATGTTTATATTTACAGTTTATTAATGTAGAAACGTAGTAAATTTTCCACTATTCAATCTCTGCCTTTAAGTATCTCCTGTCTCTTATACTGTTTCTGTATTGTTTCAGAAGTAACAGATGACGTTGGTATAAAAGCATTTCTTACTTCAGAACGCATCCTCAATATCTATCACCTATAAAGAAAGACGCTATTCTAAATGAAATTTGTGTGATATATTTCTTATAAATTGAGGTTATTATATTATCAGCATTCTAAATTTTTCTACTTCACTGTCTGGAATATGTTTGAGTATGATTCGCATTCTGATTAAACACGGATAATTTTCCAGAGGATTTCTATCATCCTCAGATATCAAGTAAGAGCGAAGTTGAAGGAGATTTCTTTAAAGGAATAAGGTTAAAATATACGAATTGGTGAGAGAAGAACAATTATGGAAAATACATTGAGTGAGACACCAATTACAATTAAGACAGAGATTGAAAGCATTGACATTTCTGATGGGATGTTGAATGAGATGAGAAAAACTTCAAACTACTGTGACATCTGTGGTAAATCATTTTCTCTAAAGAAATCTTTAACTACTCACAAACGTATTCATACAGGAGAGAAACCATATCAGTGTAATATCTGTGGTAAATCATTCATTTCAAGTAGTTACTTAACTACTCATATACGAACACATACAGGAGAGAAGCCTTATCACTGTGATATTTGTGGTAAATCATTTGCTCGAAGTCATCAGTTGACTGTCCATAAATACATTCACACAGGAGGGCAACCGTACCATTGTAATATCTGTGGTAAATCAATGTCTTCGATTAGTAAATTAACAGTACACAAACGCTTTCATACTGGAGAGAAACCATTTCATTGTGGTAAATCATTCTCTATTAGTAGTCACTTAACTACTCACAAATATATTCATACAGGAGTGAAACCATATCACTGTGATATCTGTGGTAAATCATTCTCTGTAGGAAGTAACCTAAATACTCACAAACGACTTCATACAGGAGAAAAGCCATACCACTGTGATATCTGTGGGAAAACATTATCTGATCAAGGCAACTTAACTAGTCACAAACGTATTCATACAGGAGAGAAACGATACCTCTGTGATGTCTGTGGTAAATCATTTTCTCACAGTGGACAATTAACTGCTCACAAATGCATTCACACAAGAGACAAGTCACATATATGTGATATCTGTGGTAAATCATTCTCTATTAGTAG
>NC_069001.1:37282031-37287670 GCF_001194135.2 Octopus bimaculoides
GTGAAGCCATATCACTGTGATATCTGTGGAAAATCATTCTCTGTTGGAAGTGAATTAACAGTTCACAAACGCATTCATACAGGTGACAAGCCATACTCTTGTGATATGTGTGGCAAGTCATTTTCCCGTCAAAATGTATTACCTGCTCACAAACGAATTCATACAGGTGAGAAGCCATATCACTGTGATATCTGTGGTAAATCATTCACAATATCAAATAACTTAACTATACACAAACGCAGTCATACAGGAGAGAAACCTTATCAGTGCAATACTTGTGGTAAATCATTCACTACAACAAGTAGCTTAACTGTACATAAATATATTCACACAGGACAAAAACCATATGCTTGTGATGTCTGTGGTAAATCATTCACTGTAAAAAGTAATCTAACTTCACATAAACACATTCACACAAGAAAGAAACCATATCACTGTGATATTTGTGGTAAGTCATTTACTACAACAAATAAATTAACTAAGCACAAGCACTTTCACATGGGAGAAAAACCCTATCACTAATATTTGTAATACATCATTTTGTCAGAAACATCACTTAATGGCACAAGTGTCTATTCATTCAGAAGAATAACTATCAATATATGCAAAAGTACCTAACCATAAATGTATTCAGAGAGGAAGGTAACCAGGACTATCTTTCAAAATTATATTTTATATAACCACAACTAATATCTACATTCACTTTGATAATTTGACTAGAAAGATTTTGGAGAAAATTCCTCATATATATTGGAGCTGATACATTTTCTGAGAGAAGACAAGATGCCATTTGTACATTGTGGGTAAATAACTGAGAAATGTAATTTCATTGACCATAATTGACTGCATTCACTCTATTCCCATCTGCTACTCTTTTTTTATCACATACATGCAAACTTACCTAGTCACTCACCTTGTGCAGTGAACTGTACCATAATGTTATTCACCTTTCTGTAACTTGAGTTGTTTGTCCTGACAGAGCTTCACTATTTCCTCTCTTTTTCTATCTCTCTTTTATCGGAAGTAATGAATAATCAACAAAGACATGAATCTGGAGAAAATACTGGTGGTGAGTGTAAAATTAGAAGTTATTTTAGGGAGATTTGGTTTCTATTTCTAGCATACTGCACTTCACTGAGTTTCATCTGCTAGCTTTTGGGCATGCATCCACACAACTGTGAGCAAAAGATGTGTTTCAAAAAAAAGTAGCAAAAAGGATGGCAAGCCACTGCTTAATGCAAGGGACTATGAAGAGGGAGAAATGAAGATGAAAGGAGTGAATTTACTTTATACTTGAAAAGGTTCAAGTCATAAGAAGGAGGAAAACGGTTCCAAAGTTTGACAGTTTGAGGTAAAAAGCTATGGCCATGGAAAAAACCTCCTTATCTTTGGAAGCACAACACCATTTGCATGAATGCACTGTGAGTTTTGAATCAGACGAGATGGCACAGTGATCTAGAACTAAGAGAGAAAGTTCATCAGAAGACTTTCTCTGGCAATAACAACAGAAAAGACTAACTCTGGCAATGTGACAAGAGAGGGATCAATCAAATTAGAGACTTGCTTGAGGAGATCCAAGTGGTAAGATGGTGCACCTGCCCGAATATGACAATATTATTCCATACAGAGATGAATTGTGAGCTTGCAAAGATACAACATAGCTTTGGATGTGAGGTAATTCTTTGATCTACACAATAAGTCAACCTTATCGGAATCACACCTACCAAGTGACTATGTATGAATCTTAAGCAAAATCAAGTTTGTGTATGTGTGTATATATATATATAAATATATATATTATATACATACACATACCATTACCAGTGTCTTAACATCTACATTCCTATGTATATTGAGGCAGGTTTTCTATGGCCAGATGCCCCTCTTGTTGCTAACATCTATTTGCAAGCAAGGCAATATTTCTCCATGACCAGACATAGCTTTGCAGAACATTGGAAATGAATGACACTACAATCAGGTGATATGAAGACATGGAAACGTGTGTGTGTATATATATATATATATATATATAGACGGTGTGCTGGTAGGATCATTAGCGTGTCAGTCAGGATACTTAGCACCATTTCTTCCAGCTCTTTACATTCTGTATTCAAATCTCGATGAGGTCAACTTTGCCATTCATCCCATTGGGGTCAGTGAAATAAAGCAAAAGTCAAGTATTGTGGTCATTGTAATCAATTTGCTCCTTCCCCTCAAATTTGCTGACCTGGAACTCTGAAATGGACCAGCATCATTTTCCAGGGAATGTTGTGAACACATAGAATGAGGGTTATTAGTTTTATGAGTTTTAGGGCTCAAGAAAAAAAATATGTAACATACCATCATCATTGTCATTTAATGTCAATGTGCCATGTCGACACTGATTAAACAGTTTGACAGGATTTGATGGACACAGTGTCTACTTTGACATCATTCCTACAACTGGGTGCCCTTCCTAATGCCAACGTTTACAACATGTACTGCTTTTTCCATGTCACTAGCATTATTGAGATTGCCATGCAACTTACAACACTATGAACCCTGAGAGAGGAGGGGTCAGCCTTGTGGACAGTTCATCAGAGTCTATACAAAGATAAAATTTAACTTTCTACCTCATGGATGTGAGGAAATGCTAGGATGAGATTTAATAGCTAACGTATAAAAATGTTAATGAGGACGGGTTATCTCCACTGCATGAGAGGCTAAAATACCGTTCCAGACTCGTAATAGCCTAACTAGCAAACAGGAAGATCCAATTTTCCAGTAGGTAGTGCTTGGAATGGACACATTTAAGGAAAATTTCTTTACAGCTATTTAACACGCCAAGTCTAGCATAGTCCTTAAGAATTTTGGTTCTCTCCATAATGCAGATTTTGCAATGGCCACTCCCACTGATATATGAACCTAGATGTTCTATTATTTTCCACCTGATATCGCATGGGGTCCCTTGATCTTTGTGGTGCCACACATGGATGGCCAGAAACATGACAAAAGGCCTTTCTAAGACTCTAAAGAATGACTGGTGGTTGTGGAAGTCTCGCTTGAAAGCTGTACTGGCTGATCCGATATATTTACAAACTTGGGAGTTGGCTATATTCGCACTCCTGCAATGATCAGATGGTATTCTCTCTGTGCTTATCGTTTCTGGTCATATAGTTGGCAAGGATGCTGCCGGTGTTAGTGTGTGTGCCATCCTATAACATAAACACTGAAGACATTGGAAATGCATTAAATTTTTACACACATATAATTTTTGTATAAATACAAGTTTAACTTTTTAACATAAGAGAGAAATAGTTTTACTATGTACCAATATATATATATATGTGTGTGTGTGTATGTGAAAATAAAAATACATAGATATGTTTTTGTATTATAGTTTTACTGAAAATATTTTGGTATATGTAGTTACAAGGTAAGTTTGAGTATAGTTGTTGGTTGGATAGGAAATCCGACCAATGGTAGCCCATAATCCTGCTCAGTATCCTGGTACCAAAGGAGTTCAGGCAGCCTCTAAGTCCTCTTGATAAGTCTCACAATTGTAGAGGAAGGCAAGGAAGATCAGAGACCGGAAGACTTGAACCTCTCTTGTTCAGATATTGGCAGAGCCAATCATCCTTGTCCATTGAATTCACAACTGCAGTCTTTTACAAACTTTGTACTCACAGTTAATGCTACTGAGATAAGTGGTTCAGTAACTTCCACATTCTCACCTACAGTAGAGAGACATGATAGAGTCCTCAGGAAACCAACAAAGTTTGGATCTTTGTTCTGACCTAAGAAACTCCAAGGGCCAGTGCTTCCACTCCATCACTTAGTGAAAGGAGAGTACTCCTTAAGACATCCAGAGATTCAGCCAGAATAACCGCATCATCACCAATCTTGGTTTTACGAATGGGCACTCCACAACTGAATCGAGCCAACATACAGCCAATTATCCAGTCCATGCAGGCATTGAACAGAGTGAAAGACAAAACACATCCCTCATGAATGCACCTGGACTTTGCATTGCTGGTGCCAGCTAACCAATATTCTGAGCGGCATTGGTAGACTTAGTATTCCAATATTTATCATGTGGCAAAGGAAATCAACTATCTGCTTGTAGATGGGCACAGGAGGGTCCTACAGAGCTGCAGGATTTTTCAGAATGCTAGCTTCATGTGCACTAACCATAGGTTTGTTGTGGCTGAGTTGAGAAAAGGACTGAAGTCTTAGAGGCTCAAGACAGCCAGTCTCAGATTGAATGTCACCAAACTCAAAGACAACAGTGTAAGCAAGAGTGATTTACAGCAGCTTGATGCTGGTCCCTTGGTTGGACTTGTGGGAAACGTATAGGGAGACTTGGCTGTCAACTGCTAGGGAGTGTATTGGATTCCAAAAACGGCCAGGAAACATTTTTGATGGAGTACAGCTGCAAGGCAAGGCTAAGTGGGCTCCTAGATGATTTGCTTCTGTGGCTGAGATGGGGAGAATTCAGAGCACTGAAGCTTGACATAGAAAAGCAGATTCAATGAAACTGAGGAGGTCAAGCTTCACACCTGACTCACTGCCTACAGAGGGATTCCTGTGCTTTTGAGGGGCAAATTTTCCTCTCGTTTTCTGGAGTTTTAGACACTGATGGAACGCTCCTGACAGAGGAGCCCAAGGTGGTCACTTGTCGGGCATTGTACATTAATTGGGTTGCATTAAGTGGATTCACCTAATCCTACTCTTGATGCCATGGTGCCTTCAGCACTGGTGACTGACCCACCAGCCAGCTGTGATCTGTCACCCACAGATGAGGTTCACATGGTGGTAAATCAGCTGAGGAGCAGGAAGGTACCTGGTGTTTGTAGCATCCATGAGGCGATCATCAGGAAAGGTGGGCCTTCTGCAGTTTTGTTCTTGTGACATTATCTCAATTTGGAGAAATGGTATCATACCACCTGGAACAGGGGGGGGGGTGCATAATTATCCCTATCTGGGAATTTAAAAGTGACTACCACCACTGTAACAGCTACGGATCTGTTACACTCTTCTCAGTGTTTGTAAATTCTTTGCTAGAGTCATTCTAAACAAAATCATCTACATAGATCTCAGCAACTGGAGCACTTGGGGTTCACACGAAATGAGGTCAACTCCTGACAGGATCCTGGGTCCCCGTGTTCTCAATGAACACAGATGCAGTTATTGGCAGGGACTACTTGTAGCTTATGTTGATTCCTGTGAAGCATCTGACTTTGTGCACCAGAGGATCCTGAAGCTGCGATCTGTAACTCTGAGGGGTTGGGGTGATGGTCGAATCATCGGAGACATCGAAGATGGTGGCATCATAAGAGACATCGACATTTCCAGGTAGAGCTGAAATGCAAGAACACAAAAAGAAAAACTACAGCAAATCGACGACGATGGGACGAGTCAGCTTCTTTAACAGTCTCAACGTGCAAAAGCCTATATCAATGACTTCAAGTATATGTAGCATATATGTGCACCTTTATCTATAAACACCTCACTCACTTCGCTAATATTCAACAATGCGCATGTTCAACCGGAAGTTGAGTTCAGATTTTAAACAAAGTGTTTGAACACGAAGAAATCGTAATATTATATTTTATGTTTTAATATATTTATCTCCAATCACTTTCTCTCTCTCTCTCTCT
>NC_069001.1:37287800-37300833 GCF_001194135.2 Octopus bimaculoides
TGAACTACTAATCATAGTTTTCATTCATATGAGGTATTTTTTTAATTGAATTTTCACATTTAAAGGTCGTTTCTACTTGTTATCCACCATTGAGTAGTTTAAGATACCATCCTCAGATATCAAGTAAGAGTGAAGTTGAAAGAGATTTCTTCAAAAAAAATAAGGATAAAATATATGAATTGGTGAGAGAAGAACAATTATGGAAAATACATTGAGTGAGACAGCGATTGAAAGCATCGATATTTCTGATGAGATGTTGAAAGAGATGAGAAAAACTTCAAACTACTGTGACATCTGTGGTAAATCATTTTCTCTAAAGAAATCTTTAACTGCTCACAAACGTATTCATACAGGAGTGAAACCATATCAGTGTAATATCTGTGGTAAAGCTTTTTATCGAAGTACTTATTTAACAATTCATATACGTACTCATACAGGAGAAAAGCCTTATCACTGTGATATCTGTGATAAATCATTTGCTCGGAGTCATCAGTTGACTGTCCATAAATACATTCACACAGGAGGGCAGCCATGTCACTGTGATATCTGTGGTAAATCATTGTCTTCAAACAGTAAATTAAAAGTGCACAAACGCTTCCATACAGGAGAGAAACCATTTCAGTGTGACATCTGTGGTAAATCATACTCTATTAGTAGTCATTTAACATCTCACAAATATTTTCATACAGGAGAGCAACCATACCACTGTGATATCTGTGGTAAATCTTTCTCTGCAAATAGTCAATTAACTATACACAAACGCATTCATACAGGAGAAAAGCCGTATCACTGTGATATCTGTGGCAAAACCTTATCTGACCCACGTAACTTGAATAGTCATAAACGTGTTCACACAGGAGAGAAACGGTATCTTTGTGATGTCTGTGGTAAATCATTCTCTCGTGGTGGACATTTAACTGCTCACAAATGCATTCACACTGGAAAGAAGCCACATGCGTGTGATATCTGTGGTAAATCATTCTCTACAAGTTCTGAATTAACTGCTCACATACGCATTCATACAGGAGACAAGCCTTATTCCTGTGATATCTGTGACAAGTCATTTTCTCGTAGAGAATCATTATCTGCTCACAAACGAATTCATACTGGTGAGAAGCCACATCACTGTGATATCTGTGGTAAATCATTCACAACATCAACTAACTTAACTAAACACATACGCAGTCATACAGGGGAGAAGCCATACTGTTGCGATATCTGTGGTAAATCATATACTACAGCAAGTAGTTTAACTACACACAAACACATTCACACAGGAAAGAAACCATATCACTGTGATGTCTGTGGGACATCATTTTCTCAGAAACGTGGCTTAATGGTGCATGTTTGTATTGATTCTGAAGAATAACTGTCAGTGTCTGAAGATATGCAATGAAGAAATACCTAACCATAGATGCATTCACAGAAGGTAGACACGACTATCTTTCATGACTGAATTCAGTTTGATATTTTTAGTAAAAATAATTTCAGAATATACTTCTATATTTTGTAGCTTAATTATTTCCTGATGGAAACAACAGTAGATTTATTGGACACTGTGGGTAAATAACTGAGAAGTGTATTCTTATACATCTTCAGTGGCCACTCTGTACAGGTATTATGTTGGAATGATGTGGTGCTGCAATATCTGGATGGATGGATAGGCCACACCTTAAGAAAACCAAAATCCTAACCTGAAATCCTCGAAGGCGGGTTATGAAAAAGTAAGGATCCATCTGGAAAGAAGAAAATATTTCATACCCCTTCGGAATATAAGTATGATGTCTTATTTATAGTCTTTGTTTTCTATATATTCATTCATGTATATACTCCATCGAATTAACAAAAGTAATGACTTCAACAATTTCTATCGGATAGTTTTTCGGTGAACCTGACAGTATTTTTGGTGTTTGTACATAATCTTCTCTATATTCATTCATGTATCTATTCCTATATCCTGTGAAAAATGTTATGTATTTTTCTGAACAATGGAATGTTTCATGCTTTAGATAATAAAATAAAGACTTATTAATTTGTCTTAGTATCAACTTTGTAAAAACATGTTCGTTCTATTGTATAATCCTACAAAAAAAAAAGGAATGATCTTCAACAAAGTATTTCTATCAGAGATATTTTTAGTATCGACCAGAAAGTATTTCTGATGCTGATTTCAAAACCTTCATTTTCGCAGCAGCATGTATGATTTTTGTGACAGAATTTTTTAATGATTATAATTGAAATATTTTTTTGATCATACTATTGCTATTTTAATAATGTCTTGTGATTATAAAAGTCATCTTGACATTTTCTTTTATAGGAGAGTATTGTAGTTCGCTTGAAGCATTGTGTATTGTTTGTTAAGAATAAAAAGTTTAGAATGGTATAACAATGCACTATAGAACAAAAAATGGACTATATACCTGTTGTAATTTGGTTATCTATAGTCCAATGATATTTTGGAATTACAATTCCTTCTTCAGATCTTCTTTGCTGGAGTCTCTGCTATTTTCTTTTATGTTTGTGGTACTAAGGCACACTAGTGGACTATTGCAACAGATCTTATGAAATATTCTAGATTTAATTTTGTTATATAAGTGACCAAGACAAATAGTGGCCACCACATTGAATCTATTCTGCCTGTTCAAATAGACTACATGACTGATTTGACTGATTATATCACAAGAAAGGTAATCAGTGTCTTTTGCTTGACTCAATCTATAGAGAAAACATAAATATCATATCTACTTCTCTCTCTAAGGAGCATAGGCCATCTAATTTTTCTCCACTATTCTCAGTTCTGGGCTGTCTTTTCTGCTTCTATCCAGTTAGATCTCTATTTTCTCAGGTATATCTCAATATCCCATCTCCTTTGTTGGTTGTAGGTCAGGGCCTGATATGTAATGCAAGATGTTGGTTTCCTTAACGTATAGCCATCCTTTCAGATTTTGCTGCACCATTTCATATGTTGTCCTGAGGAAAAGGCTTCCTGTCCCAGATCTTGGTGTTTTGAATTGTCATTGATGCTTTTGTAATTTTGCATTATTCAAGGTAGAGATGTTGGCCTTATGCAAACTCATTTTTACCCCTGGGAAGAGTGTGTCCCTTATTATTCTGTCTGTTTTCTATTGACCTGTTCAGCATGAGGCCATACCAGAAGCTTATGCTCTGCTGGTATAGCTATCTGTGTCACTGAGGCACAGAAGCCTTCACACCACATCAAAGACTGGACCTTGTGGTGGGGAAATCATCACAGTGTCTGCTAATTGTGTAATTTTAATGTAATTAAATGTGTCTGTTTAAATGTATATTCTGCATGCTGACCAAGGTGACATGATGGCCCAATGCTCATTTCCTTACCCTCATGTGATGGATTAATTTTTAAATATGAGGAAATGGAGGTTAATGAATATACAATTAGTGGAAGTGCTGGACTTTTTTTTACTGGTCCTCAATTACATAAATGAAGAAAATATGGAGCCTAGGTTATTTATTGTTGAGCATTTTATGTTGGCAGAGCTTCTCACTTGAAAGAAGGTAACTGACTTGACCAAAGTGTACAAGTGAGTCACTATCCAAAATAGAAAATTTAATTTAATCAACATGCTTTGCAACAGATGGTTCACTCTGCTATTACAATGACGTCAGCGTTCACACAGAGTTGTCTCATTCTTCTAGAGCCTCTTTGATTTGATCCATCACAAGCTTGAAAGCAGCTCTGCAGCATAATGGTCACATCATGCCATACACTCCTGTAGCTCACTTTGTCTAAATATGATGCAATAACATGGATATACTGCTTGATACCATTCAATATCATATTCAATAGAATCTCAGTGCCAAGTGATTGCCATACTAATAGTCATGCTAGCAGAATTTACAAAATATTGTCTTATGTCTATAAGTTTGTAATACTACCACAGATCACTATATTAAGTGAGACTGGCCACTAAAGTCACTTTATGTTCCAGGAGTGACCATTGTCCAGTTTACTTAAGTGGATACCAAGAAAATATTTCTACCACCTCTTCTTATTAAATGTAGCTCGAGAAAAGATTTCCCTAAAAGCAACAAATAAAGTCATTTCAAGAGGATTTCAGTGACTTTTAAGAAAACTCTCAAATCTTAGTGTGATAAAATCATTAACTTTGTAATTTTTGTGGAACCACAAAATAGGAGGTGTTTAAACGACATCAGAATTTAATCATTTCCTTAATATGTGGTAATTACAACTTATCAGTCTTTTAAATGGTTATGCACAAAATTCTGTGATCAATAACACATCTCTTTCTTTAATATTCAGATCTGACACTGAAAATGATATGGAACTCTTCCTAGATTTCAATTTTGACAATGCTTTATTAACTTGAAACTACATCCTTAATTTGCTCATTTTACAAACATTCAGATGATATATCTGGACAAGTGTGCATAGATACCCACATCATCTGACCTTCAAGTCTTTCAATTCAGATTTCTCATTACTCTTCCTTAGTGACTTTCCTCCTCATTTCTGTTGATATAGTGAAGGATTAGTGGTTAGGGCATTCAGCTTGAGAGACCTTATAGCATGATTGAGGAACATCATTCAAATAATAAATAAATTTCACCTTCCACACATACATTTGGACACATATCAAAAGGTAGTCTAAAGAAAACCTCTCTCTAGCATATTGCTCTATAAAAACGTAGCAGTGAAATCTGGAGTCTGCATTTGCCAATTCCTTTCTCATGTAAGTCAACATTACTTGCTGCATAGCTTTATGGCTGCATGTGGGAGAATCTCTTTTTTAGATTACTTGAATCTTCTTTATAACTATGTGGAATAAGATAAGTCTCCATTATCCTTGCATTTTTCATTAATCATTCATCTTGTTGGTATAGTTTCTTTTTTTTTTTTAAACTAATGTTGCAGTATGTTTTCATATATATATATATATATCAAGATTCTTCATGTTTTATGTGTCTTATTGCTTATTATCAATTACTACTTTTTCTCATTTCTGCCCTGCAGTAAGTAACTCTACGTTTTCATGATCATTTATCTTTTTGTAGTTATTGTGAAACTCACACCCAGTGTCATTTAACGGAAAATTCAACTGGCAGTTCCAAAATATATCCACATTAAAAATATATTCCTAGTGGTCTCTTTCATTTTCTTTGCTTTAATTAATCTAGTAGCAGTAGAATCCAAAATTTGCAAATACATTCCTTCTGATTAAGACAAACTGTGTCATGAAACTTATTCCCCAGAGAGAAACCCACCTCTGGTCTCAGTGGAGGTCTTCTAAACTTACAACAAATTTCTTTATTTTTAGCCTTCTTCCTCATCTCAGCATTGGACCCCAGGTTCAAATTTCTCAAATAAAATGTTTGATGTTTTACCATCTTCTAACAGTTGGTTAGTTAAAGGAATATTTAGTGTGTGAAGTTGCTAATAAAAACGTCAACACTTCAGTAATTGGACTGAATATTAATCCAATAACGATGAAATACCTCTATGCAGTTAAAGACAATAACACTCATTCTGTGTGAATAGCTTCAAGTTTTATTCTGACAAGTGATAAATGAATGCGTTCAGTGAGTATACAATGTTCAATAAAGATTTCTGGAAAGAAGAAAGGTTTTGAACAACTTGCTATGTTCCATGATGACCGAGTAAATAGAAATAAATCAAGCTACGAGATTTACTTTCCACAGGCACTAGACGTAGAATACCATGATGAGCTAATGACTGGAAATCGGAAATCGAATTCATGTGTCTGGCTCTCTCTAGGTCGTGGGGGAACTTGTTGTGCCTTGAAGAAGCAGTTATAGAAGAGGCTGATTTAAGCGGGAATGCTGCTTAAATAGGTGATGTGCTACTTGTGACCTCCTGTGTGTTATTTTGAAGTTACATGTGGTAGGGGAGTTAATCAAGTTTACCAATAATTTTCTGGAATCTTCTAGAATGTTTGATCAGGAGAGATAACTGTCGTTGATTCCCAATGAATCTGTTTCAATTAGCGTTGTCTAGAAATACAATAGTGACCTAATAATGTGTTTTCCTCTACCACTACTTGACAGTGTTGGATTGTTCAATCCCTGTAACTTGGCAGTTCAGCAAAACAGACTGACAGAATAATTACTGGGGTCAATTTGAGAAAACCTTTCAATGTTGGTGCCCCAGCATGGCCACAGTCCAACAACTAAAGCAGGTAAAAGAAGGCAATAGATAAACACTAGATAAATTGACTGTCTTGTAAAACTGGACATTAAGAGTGTATCAAGAACATATTTCCAGCCTCTAACCAGTAAATATACTGATTCCTCTCTTTACTAGTCTCTAATGGACACTGCTCTACAGAGCTTGTTGAATTGTGCCACTTTCACTCAGGTATTCCTATTCCATCACGCTTGTTGTATCCAAGAATATTTATTAGATAAGTAAATTAATGTACAAAAGACCAACAACATATAACATATATATCTTATATAATGTGATAAAATGTTTTCTTCTATCACTTGTATATTTATTACTAACAAAATTACACAGTGATGTAATGCCTGATTTATGAGAATACATTTCTCAGTTACATACAATAGACCAAATACATCTTACCTCCCCTCATGTACTATGTTATCTTATATATTCTGAAACGATATTATTACCAAAAACTATCAAAGCAATAAGTTATCTCATGAATGTACATAGCTGTAGTTAAATAAAATATAGTTTTCATTGATAGGTTTGTCTATTTTCCTCTGCAAATATATTTATGGTTAGGTATTTTTTATAGCATATCTTCCTCCATTGGCAGTTATTCTTCTGTATGAATAAATACATGTGTAGTTAAATGACGTTTCTGAGAAAATGATTTACCACAGACATCACAGTGATATGGTTTCTCTCCTGTATGAATGCGTTTGTGAGTAGTTAAGTCACCACTTCCAAAAATGATTTACCACAAATATCACAGAGATATGGCTTTTCTCCTGTATGAATACGTTTGTGACTAGTTAAGTTACCTGGGTCAGATAATGATTTGCCACAGATATCACAGTGATATGGCTTTTCTCCTGTGTGTATGCGTTTGTGAATAGTTAATTGACTATGACGAGAGAATGATTTACCACAAATATCACAATGATACGGTTTCTCTCCAGTATGAATGCGTTTGTGAGTGGTTAAGTCACCACTGTGAGTAAATGATTTACCACAGATATCACAGAGATATGGCTTCTCTCCAGTATGAATATATTTATGAGTGGTTAAATGACCTCTTCCAGAGAAAGATTTATCACAGATGTCACAGTGATAGGGCTTTTCTCCTGTATGAATGCGTTTGTGTCTAGTTAAATCACTACTTACTGAGAATGATTTACCACAGATAATGCAGTGATATGGCCTCTCTCCTGTATGAATTCGTTTATGAATAGTTAAAGCATTTCTGTGAGAGAAGGATTTACCACAGATGACACAGTGGTATGGTTTCTCTCCTGTATGAGTACGTATGTGAGTACTTAAATCCACAGATGTTACAGTGATATGGCTTTTCACCTGTATGAATGTGTTTGTGGTTAGTCAAATGACTACTTACAATGAATGATTTGCCACAGATATCACAGTAATAAGGTTTTCCTCCAGTATGAATATGTTTGTGTATAGTTAGAGCATTTCTATAAGTGAATGATTTACCGCAGATATCACAGTGATATGGTTTTTCTCCTGTATGAATGCATTTGTGCATATCTAATGCATTACTATAAGAGAATTGCTTACCACAGATAGCACATGAATATGGCTTCTCTCCTGTATGAATATATTGGTGTTTATTTAAATTACTACTTCCAGAGAATGATTTGCCACAGATATCACAATGATATGGCTTCTCTCCTGTATGAATACGTTTGTGAGTAGTTAACTCACTACTTCCAGAAAATGATTTACCACAGATTACACAGTGATGGGGTTTCTTGCCTGTGTGAATGCACTTGTGTTTATTTAAGTCACTGCTTGTAGAGAATGATTTACCACATATATCACAGGAAAATGGTTTCTCTCCAATATGAATATGCTTGTGTTTAGTTAAGCCTTCATTTCGAGAAAATGATTTACTACAGAAATCACAGCAATATGGCTTGATTCCTGTATGAATGCTTTTGTGAAAAATTAAATGAATACGTTGAGAAAAAGGTTTTCCACAGACTTCACAGTGATAAGGTTTTTCTCCTGTATGAATGATTTTGTGTCTAGTCAAGTGACCTGTTACAGAGAATGATTTACCACAGATATCACAGCAATACGGCTTCTCTCCTGTATGAATACGTTTGTGTGTAGTTAAGTTTCCTGTTTCAGAAAATGATTTACCACAGATATCACAGTGATATGGCTTCTCCCCTGTATGAATGCGTTTATGTATAGTTAAAGCATTTCTCTGAGAGAAGGACGATCCACAGATATCACAGTGATATGGCTTTTCTTGTGTATGGATACTTCTATGAGTAGTTAGGTGACTGGTTTGAAAGAATGATTCACCACATATGTCACGGTGGTATGATGTTTTTTCTGTCTCTTTTAGCATCTCAGAAGCAAAATCAATCCTTTCAGGCTCTGTTTTAACTTTTACTGGTATCTCACATAGTTCATTTTCCATAATTATTATTCACTCACCACTTCTTTAATATTTATATTTTCTCCTATGAAATTTTCACCAACTTTGCTCATTGGTGATATTTGAAAATGTCAGCAAATTTAAGTTTAATTAGAATGCAAATTACTTTTGTAGACCTTGTACACAATTTGAATATTTCAGTTGACAGGAAATATTTAGGAAGAGATTTAATAAAGTCAAGGTGGTATGTTTTCTGTATAACATCTTCTCTTAGTCTTTAAATGATGATAAACATTGATGATACTATCCAAAGTAAAATATTCTTGTGCCAGTGTCATCTGATATTCCTGAAATAGTAGAGAATCACTATAAGATAAAAGAAATACAAGTAGAGATTCAACAGTGGGAAATTTACAACATTTCTATACTGATAAACTAGAGATGTAAACTTCTATTTGCACTTTACTTTTTGTAAACATTATAAAAATTAAAGTCCAGGAAAATTAACTTGTAATGATAACACATATTTAAGCTGAAAATCTACATTGCAAAAAAGAATATACAGCTGTGTAGTGACAATTCAATAAATCTTCATTGAATTATCAAAACCATGTACTGGATTATTTATGAAACATTGCTATAGTTTATCTTTATCGAATATTTCTTTGATCCTACAAATTAACATAGCATAATCTTTTAACTCCATAATTTTTAATTTGTCTTTTCATGAACAGGCATAAACATGGGAATGTAGTTAAGAAGTCTACTTCCCAATTATATCAGTTGCTTCTGATAGGACCCTATGGCAGAGATACTTGAGGACTCTGCCCCAACAAGTTGTAGACCAAGAAAGAGAGAGTTGGATAATATTGCACATTATTGAACCATGGACAAAATCTCAAATCTTAGCTGTTGTTCTGCCTCACCATGCCATTAACCCACTGGTTTACTGGGTCTCCCACTTCGAGGTTCAGTAAAAAATGAGATACTTAAATCTAACACAGCATCAGATCATTATTGAGAATAGATTTAAATAAAAATCCCATTTTTAAGCTTGTTCTTGCTGCTGCAGAGACGACCTTCTGAATAAAAGTATTTATAATTAGTTCAATAGCATTGCAAGATGATAGAGGTTTCAATCTCCACTTATTAAAGTTTTTTTTGAAACCATTGTTAAAAAAAAAAAAAAAATTAAAATGAAAAATCTTACACTCTGGTCTGACTTGAACCCACTACCAGATTATGCAGGATGTCCTATCACTGCTTATTTATCTTTGTCTTTACTTACATTGGGTGCCCTGTTAATTTCTGTGGAAAATAAGATAATTAAATCTACCACAGCACCAAATCAATAATAAAAATAGATTTAAATATCTCATTTTTAATCTGTTTTTCAGGTGTTGGTTTGATGGCCTAATGGTTAAAGGTGTTAGTAATTTAACTAACACCCTTGTATGAAGGTAGAGGTTTCAATTTCTATCTAGAAATTTTTAAAATTTTTAAAAAATATTTTTGTATAAACGAAAAAAAAAATAAAAAGACTCTTACCTTCTTCCCCCATCCTGACCAGGTTTGAACCCAGGACAGGACACTTCAGAATGTCCCCCTCACCCGGCTCATCTACACTCACCTTTACCCCCCAATAATTGCTGTCAAAAATGAGCTACTTAAATCTATAATTGCGTCCAATCAATAATAAAAGTAGATTTAAATATCTCATCTTTCCCAGCACACACACACACAACTGGCTTCTTTCAGTTTCTGTCTACCAAATCCACTCACAAGTCTTTGGCCAGTCTGAGCCTACAGAAAAAGACTTGTCCAAGATGCCAAATAGTGGGACTCAACCCAGAAAGGTTCGGAAGCAAGATTCTTACCATACAGCCACTCCTACATTTATTATTATTATATAATTTTATATTTTTGCAGATGTAGAAACAAAAAGTAAGTGAAAAACCATTTGGCTTTGCTCAGGATGGTATTGAACCCTGGCCAGAAACTCCAGTATGTCCTCTGCTGCTGGTTATCTACACCTTTACCTACAAGGACCTAGACTCCCAATGAAATGCTCTCAAAAATTAAGATATTTAACTTTTTGCCATTCACACTATCCCATCATAAGTAATTCTGTTATTCTTTTACTCAGTTGACTGTGGCCATGCTGCAGCACCACCTTAAATAGTTTTAGTGGAAGAAATTGACCTCAGGACTCATCTTTTAAGTCTACACATACACACACATACATATCTTCTATCTTTTACTTGCCTAAGTTATTAGACTGCAGCCATCCTGGGGCACGACCTTCAAGAATTTTTAGTCAATTGAATCAAGCCAAGTACTTTCTCTTTTTAAGTCTGGTACTCATTCTATCAGTCCCTTTTGCTGAACTGCTATGCTATATACATACATTTTATATATATATATATATATATATATATATATATATATATATATACATTGTTCTTAAAATATTCTCTAATTATAAACAAGATGGACACTACATAGTTAGTGTCAAAACAAGAATATGGAAGTGATATTAAATACAAAGAGCCCCAAACATTGTATTGATTGAAAAAGATCAAAAAACGACTGAAGAAAATAAACCAAAAATACCTCTTAAATCGCAGGTATTGTTAGAAAGTTAATGAGAGTGGTCATATGTTGTGATGAATGGAGAAGAATACATATAAAAGGTATGTGTGGATAGATAACTGGTGAATATGGTTTGTTTTCTATAACTCTATTTCCCAAGTTTTATTCTTCCGAAACATTTCGTCCGTTTAATTTTTTTTGTTTATGTAGGTCTTCCTCTCATCATAACAGCCAGAAGTCAATACCCGGTTGAGCATGCGCATAGAGAAGTGTTACTGGCGAATTATGTCGTACTAACACTCTTTTATATTTATATATTTATTTTTTTTATAACCATCAGGTCAGGAGATATGAGAGGTCCTTCATCACTACATATGACCACTCACATTAACTTCCTAACAATAGCAGCGATTTAAGCGACGTATTTTTTTGTTTATATTATTTTCTTCATTCAGTCATTTTTTGATCTTTTTGCAACGTGGCATAACTAAAGATTCTGCCCGCCACCGGCTTTGGATGATCATAACTTTCAGAAAAATGGATATTTTGCAATGAAATTCTCTACGAATATGATGTAGATTCCGAATATGCATTTGGGGTGGGTATTTTAGGAGGGGTGGAGAATTTTAGAAAATCCACCTCGTTTTGATTACGCTAGTCACGTTTTGATACACTAGCCTCGTTCTGAGCCATATACAAGCCACAACCTTAGTTTCCTAAAGGGGCTCTGGTTGAAGGTACACCACGAATCATCTCCCACATTTGCTACTCGTATCTTAGTGAAAACATGTCTGTCTACATCAACATAGAATCTATGGGTTTGTAAATGAAAATATTTTATTATCGCACACACACACACATGTATACATACTGTTAGTACAAGTTTTATATGTTGCTTCTCCTCTCAGTGTAAAAGGAAACTTTTCTTTGTACATAACGCACGTATTTTGTATCATATATGCTTCTACCACAAAAGGTGAACGCTGTAAATGTTCTATAGTAATTAAATATTACCCCCCCCCCCATCTGATAACACGTACTTGAACGGCCGACGACAACCGCTATACGGTAGTACGTCATATGCTATATTTCTTCATTACTCGCAGGGGGCAAAACACAGAAGGGATCATATACAAGGACACAAGACGAGACAAACATGAATGGGTGAAAACGGATGTAAAGGTTAAATGAAACGTAAAATGAATGATGTAATGACGCTCGGCCCCACGCCCGGACACTTTCGTTTCACTTTTGATTACTTTTTACAAATGTGTGATACATTAATATTTATTTCTTTATTGCCCACAGGGGGCTAAACGTAGAGGGGAGAGACAAACGGATGGAGTCGATTACATCGACCCAGTGTCCTATACATGGGAATTCGTGTGATTATAGAAAAAAGGTTTATTTTTATTCAACCTTTTTAAATATTACAAACTCTTTGAAATCACAAATTAGGCTTTTCCTCCGGAACTTGGATGAATTAAAATAAACCCTTTTTCCATAATTACATGAATTCCTGTGTGTAGAATACAAATTCACAAAGGTTTTCTGAAAATTCAAAAGTATAGAAAATGTTATGAAAGGTTAAAAGGGAGGCTTAAACCTTTCATGCTTTTGAGATCCATAAAAATATGTACTCTGGTCAATATAATTGACTTTCCCCATCCCCAGATTTTCAGGCCTTGTGCCTATATTAGAAAGGATTTTCCATTGTTCTTCAGGTGGGGAGTAGTCAAAATCCTTAGTCCATCAGATAAAATGCTTCGCAGCATTTTGTCTCTCCCTTTGCACACCTCATTGAGGTCTGCTTTGTCTTTCACTGTTTTGGGGTTCTTAAAATGAAGCGC